>NC_054711.1:24561475-24812276 GCF_016097555.1 Gigantopelta aegis
TTGGCACCACCCTGTCTATCACCTTGAACTAGAAACAGAACACACACACTCACTTTGGCTTTAGTTCCAGATTTCAACCTGTAAACTTGGCACATAAAGAGTTAATGCAAATAGCTATGGTGTGCTGATCTTGGCACATACAGAGTTAACACAAATAGCTGTGGTGTGTAGTATTTTTCGTTTGACAGATTTGCCAGACCTATGATCAAAGAGGTGCGAAAGGCCAATTTGCTTTGTTCTACAAACTATTTTGATCAGTTTGTGTCATGTGATAGCAGGTAATACCCATCAACTGTTGAATTTTGTTTATGAATAACAAGATCGGTATTCAGTAATGAGATTTCTACATTTTTGATTGTCAGTTAATTTGGAAACTTGTGCCAAGAGTCAGTTACCTTGTGTACAAAATATCACAATCATACGAGTCGGTCATTCAGTGTACACAGGGGCGGGACGTAGCCCAGTGGTAAAGCACTCGTTTGATGTGTGGTCGGTCTGGGATCGATCCCCGCCTGATAGACCCATTGGGTTATTTCTCATTCCAGCCAAAGGCTGTGGTATGTAATGTACTACCCTGTCTGTGGGATGGTGCCCAGTGGTAAAGCACTCGTTTGATGCGCGGTCGGTCTGGGATCGATCCCCGCCTGATAGACCCATTGGGTTATTTCTCGTTCCAGCCAGTGCACCACGACTGGTATAACAAAGGCTGTGGTATGTAATGTACTACCCTGTCTGTTGGATGGTGCATATAAAAGATCCCATGCTGCTAATCAAAAAGAGTAGCCCATGAAGTGGTGACAGCGGGTTTCCTCTCTCAATATCTGTGTGGTTCTTAACCATATGCCTGATGCCATATAACCGTAAATACAGTGTTTTGAGTGCATCGTTAAATAAAATATTTCTTTCTTTCAGTATACAAAACATTATAACAGAAAAGTGAAACAGTGTAATGCAGGGATTGAAATTTTACAAAATTAACCAGTCCAAGACAGTTTTTGTTTATTCTGTCCTGGATAGTATTACTTTTGGAAATTTTTGCATATTTGTGAGTCAGCTTATATACATGTACATACTATGATAATCATAACAGAAAAGATACATAGTGTAAAGAAATTAATTAAATTAACTTATCTTATATTAAAACAAACATATAACGCAAAGACAAACACATACTTTATTTATTAGGTCATCATAAACATATAAATGATAATAGTGAGATGAATGGTGAAGCCACAATATTTCCCTTTTCGATATGGGACTATTTGACATGGTATATATGCTCCATGCTTGCTGTCAGTTGAGCTATCTCGGTATCACCCGAGCCTGGGGTACACGGAACCACAGGTATCCCCAAACAATAATGTCAGATATGTTATACTTAGGTTATATACTGTAAACCGTGAAAAAAATGCGTGCGTATAAATTTCACGTCGTTCGCGTCCAACCTTATGTCGCGAAATTAATACGCACGCACTATTTTCCACTTTGAAGTGTAGTTAAAGTAATTTGTTTTGTTTTCAAATATTTAATTGAGAATAAATTCACAAAAAGATTCACTCAAGAGGCACAGCCTATACACGAACTCTCCTTGATGGCGACTAATCGTTAATTGTTTTATGTAACTTCAATCGATGGCGACTAATCGTTTATTATTTTATCTACCAAAGGATGTTAACAGTTAACAACTGAAGCTGTGAGTTGTGATTCTAATACAGGTAAGGTGGGTAGGGCCTAATCCCCTCAATAAGACTCTGTACCAGGCACAATTGCTTGATGTAGGATAACAGAATATTGATTTACAGACAGTAACTTTATAACAATTACAGTGAGCTGTCTTTATCCACTTTTTTTTTGAGCTGTCAACGGTCGTTCGCGAAATTTACACGTCGCGAACATGCGCTAAGGTATACATTCGCAAAAAAAACATGTCGCAATATTAATACGGTTTACAGTATGTAACTATAGTATATGTACTAGGAGTTTCTGTTTGAGGGTACCTGTGCACGAAACCTGCAGTGCCTACTGGGTAATAATGCCCCCATTTTTAATTTCTGCATATGATTCAGTCATTTTATGTACAAAATATGACAATCATAACTGAAAAATAAAAATAATGAAATGCAGGAAATGAATTTATTAAAATTAGCCAGTCCAAGACAGTTTTATTTTTCATTGAACCTATAAATGTATGTTTCATAAACTTTGTACAACACTCACTCGTGGGTATTTCTTTAATGTTTACACTATTCCATATAAACACCAGTCAAGGGGTGCTGTGATTTTTTTTAAATGTATATTTTTATACTTTACAAATAAATTTAAAGAGTTTTTTTTATATATTATTTGTTTTTAAGTGCCTTGGGCACTTAGGCCATATTTTAGAATTTTGCAAGCTAAAAACAGTTCAGAAATGCTAGTTTACGTGTTTATAAATGTCAATGAAAAATACCCTAGTCATTTCATTTCTTTTGAATATTTTAGACCCATTTTAACAGTCTATTTGCTAAATTAACTTTAACATTAAAAAAAGAGAAAAGGATTCATTACTTTCATTTCAACTTATTTTCATGCTTATATCCAATTACGGTTCAAGTACACTATCCTGGGTAAATACTTCAGCCATCTTGGCTGTCTGTCCAAGACAGTGGGTTAGTTGTCAGTTGGTTAGTGGTTAGTGAGAGAGAAGAGGGTGTAGTGGTCTTACACCTATACCCATTGAGTCGTTAAAACCCCAGTCATTAATTTAGAGTTTAGTGGATTGTGACACAGAAGAAGAATATAATATCTTCTTCCCATTGAGCACCTTTGTATACAGTTGATTACACCTGCCAAACATCTTACCTGCAGGCAACAAGCGCCTCATTATTACATGCATGTCACTTTAATGGGGTTCAAGTCATTTATTTAAAGAGACAGGAGAGCCCTCTTCCTTCATGCATTATTATCATTCTTTGTTAACACTCTTCAGAAACTGCAATAAAAATGTATAGGTGAATAATGACTTTCCTACCTCAAGGGTAGAAGAGCCATGGTAGGTTAACTTTGTAAATTGAAGGGTCTTTTGTTCCTTCTTGTTTTGTTCTCCTTATATACATGGCTATATTAAAATAAAATAAAAAATTCTACCCATTGATGTAGGTTATACTATACCAAATAAAATCCTATAAGCAACAATGTTAACAAATGTGGCTAAAAATACTATTTGCAATATATATGAATCAAAACTATACTCCCATAAAGTATTAAGTGAAAAAGTGGAATGTTTCATGGTCATCCTGGTGTTTCTACAATGTCACCAAATACATTTTTGATACTCATTTTTAGCAAGCAGTAATAGTTACAGAGACAAGCTGTAGTCTATGTTTAAGGGTGTTTCCTGATTGTAATCTCACAGTATCTTAACTCTATTGTAACTTTATCCAGATGTGTTACCGGTTTGTACATCAACCAAACTTATGTGTCCATTTTCACAGGTTGAAACTAGAGTCCGCGGCTTTAATACTGATGGTTTAATCACTACATGGCTACAACAAGGGGTCAGATGCAGTGTATCTGCCAGAAAGAAATTGTTGGGTATGGTGCTATGGAATTGAATGCAACTACAGTCAACAGGGGGTATAGGGAGCCTCCCCCAGAATGAAAATGGGTTACGTCTAGGGTTAGGGTTAAGAAAATCATACAGTAATGATAAGAGTAATTGATTTTGTGAAAATGTTATTTCAAAATAAATAAAATTTGGGTATGGTGCCATACCCGTTTTACCCTCTAGCAGAAACCCTGGGATGTAGCCCAGTTGTAAAGCATTCGCTTGATGTGCGGTCGGTCGGTAGGCCCATTGGGCTATTTCTCATTCCAGCCAGTGCACCACAACTGGTATATCAAAGACCGTGGTATGTGTTATCCTGTCTATGGCATATGGTGCATATAAAAGATCCCCTTCTACTAATGGAAAAAATGTAGCAGGTTTCCTCTCTAAGACTATATGTCAAAATTACCAAATGTTTGACATCCAACAGCCGATGATTAATAAATCAATGTACTCTAATGGTGTCGCTAAACAAAACAAACTTTAACTACAACAATTACACTGCTTTTTTTTCTGGCAGACTATTTAAATTAAATATTCGATTCATGGAATTCTTGCAATTCCATCAGTAACAGTAAAATAATTGGTGGTGTGTAACCATGTAGAACATCACATGCTCAACCAAGTGCGTCATTGCCAATTTATTGTAAGCTGACCATAGCTAATTTTACTTTAAAAAATTACAATGCTGTCAATCGCAGTTATTGTACACCTGTTGGGTCAAGTTTATCAAATGGGAATAACAGACCTGATATAAAACAGGTCACGGGTCGTAGGTCACAGGTCGCTACAGAGTTCACTGATCTTGTTTGATGAGTGAGATGTATAATTCAAGAAGTTTTGTTTGTTTAATGACACCACTAGAGCACATTGATTAATTAATCATCGGCTATTGGATGTCAAACATTTGGTAATTCTGACTCGTTGTCAACAGAGGAAACCCACTACATTTTCCTAATGCAGCAAGTGATCTTTTATATGCACTTTCACACAGACAGGAAAGCACATACCATGGCCTTTGTCCAGTTGTAGTGCACTGGTTGAAATGAGAGAAAAAAAACAGTCAGTTGAATGGATGCACCGAGGTGGTTCGATCTAGCGATGCAAGCACCTCAGGCAAGCACTCAACCACCTAAGCTAAATCCCACCCGAGATATATAGTTCAGTGTAGAGTGGGATCCATTCACCTCATTGGACAAATTGAATATTTTTCAGTCGATCAATTCTCTGATTGGATTTTTCCCCCATTCCAACAACTGGTATATCAAAGGCCATGGTATGTGCTGTCCTGTCTGTGTCTTTTAACTTATTTTCTGGGCTGTCTGTCCAGGACAGTGGGTTAGTTGTTAGTGGTTAGTGAGAGAGAAGAGGGTGTAATGCATGGTGTTACACCTACCCACTGAGTCATTAAAACTCGCTCTGGGTGGGGAGCCGGTACCAGTCTTATGTTCGATGGCTTAACCATAACACTGGGTGGGGAGCCGGTACCAGCCTTATGTTCGATGGCTTAACCATAACACTGGGTGGGGAGCCGGTACCAGTCTTATGTTCGATGGCTTAACCATAACACTGGGTGGGGAGCCGGTACCAGCCTTATGTTCGATGGCTTAACCATAACACTGGGTGGGGAGCCGGTACCAGTCTTATGTTCGATGGCTTAACCATAACACTGGGTGGGGAGCCGGTACCAGCCTTATGTTCGATGGCTTAACCATAACACTGGGTGGGGAGCCGGTACCAGTCTTATGTTCGATGGCTTAACCATAACACTGGGTGGGGAGCCGGTACCAGCCTTATGTTCGATGGCTTAACCATAACACTGGGTGGGGAGCCGGTACCAGTCTTATGTTCGATGGCTTAACCATAACACTGGGTGGGGAGCCGGTACCAGCCTTATGTTCGATGGCTTAACCATAACACTGGGTGGGGAGCCGGTACCAGTCTTATGTTCGATGGCTTAACCATAACACTGGGTGGGGAGCCGGTACCAGCCTTATGTTCGATGGCTTAACCATAACACTGGGTGGGGAGCCGGTACCAGCCTTATGTTCGATGGCTTAACCATAACACTGGGTGGGGAGCCGGTACCAGTCTTATGTTCGATGGCTTAACCATAACACTGGGTGGGGAGCCGGTACCAGTCTTATGTTCGATGGCTTAACCATAACACTGGGTGGGGAGCCGGTACCAGTCTTATGTTCGATGGCTTAACCATAACACTGGGTGGGGAGCCGGTACCAGTCTTATGTTCGATGGCTTAACCATAACACTGGGTGGGGAGCCGGTACCAGCCTTATGTTCGATGGCTTAACCATAACACTGGGTGGGGAGCCGGTACCAGCCTTATGTTCGATGGCTTAACCATAACACTGGGTGGGGAGCCGGTACCAGCCTTATGTTCGATGGCTTAACCATAACACTGGGTGGGGAGCCGGTACCAGCCTTATGTTCGATGGCTTAACCATAACACTGGGTGGGGAGCCGGTACCAGCCTTATGTTCGATGGCTTAACCATAACACTGGGTGGGGAGCCGGTACCAGTCTTATGTTCGATGGCTTAACCATAACACTGGGTGGGGAGCCGGTACCAGCCTTATGTTCGATGGCTTAACCATAACACTGGGTGGGGAGCCGGTACCAGCCTTATGTTCGATGGCTTAACCATAACACTGGGTGGGGAGCCGGTACCAGCCTTATGTTCGATGGCTTAACCATAACACTGGGTGGGGAGCCGGTACCAGTCTTATGTTCGATGGCTTAACCATAACACTGGGTGGGGAGCCGGTACCAGTCTTATGTTCGATGGCTTAACCATAACACTGGGTGGGGAGCCGGTACCAGCCTTATGTTCGATGGCTTAACCATAACACTGGGTGGGGAGCCGGTACCAGCCTTATGTTCGATGGCTTAACCATAACACTGGGTGGGGAGCCGGTACCAGTCTTATGTTCGATGGCTTAACCATAACACTGGGTGGGGAGCCGGTACCAGCCTTATGTTCGATGGCTTAACCATAACACTGGGTGGGGAGCCGGTACCAGTCTTATGTTCGATGGCTTAACCATAACACTGGGTGGGGAGCCGGTACCAGCCTTATGTTCGATGGCTTAACCATAACACTGGGTGGGGAGCCGGTACCAGCCTTATGTTCGATGGCTTAACCATAACACTACTGAGGCTGGTAACATGTATCTAAAACAGCAGTAGTAAAAAAAATTGGTTTACTATTAAAAAAACTGGTTTTTCCCTTCCTAACCATTTTCCACATTTTCTGAATCCATCTTCCCCCTTCCCTCCCCCATCGACAATTATATTTGACAGCTAACAGCCAAAGACTAACATGTAGGCACGGTCTGATAATTAAACAAACATTCCTTTCTTTTTCCTATACTGCCACGAAACTCATTCATTTCATTTTTTTAAATGTATATTTTTATACTTTACAAATAAATTTAAAGAAATTTTTACATTTGTTTGTTTTTAAGTGCCTTGCACACTTAGGCTATATTTTAGAATTTTGCAAGCCAAAAAAAGGTTCAGAAATGCCAGTTTACATGTTTATAAATGTCAGTGAAAAAATACAGTCATTTCATTTCAACTTATTTTCGTGCTTATATCCAATTACGGTTCAAGTATGCTGTCCTGGGCACACACCTCAGCTACCTGGGCTGTCTGTCCAGGACAGTGGGTTAGTTGTTAGTTGGTTAGTGGCTAGTGAAAGAGAAGAGGGTGTATAGTAGCCTTACACCTACCCATTGAGCCCGTAAAAACTTACTCTGGGTTGGAGCCGGTACCAAGCTGGGAACCCTATACCTACCAGCCGTATGTCCAATATCTAACCAGGACATGACCGAGGCTGGTTGCCCTGAAACTGAGCACCACCCACGAGATATTGGAGAGCAGGTGAAAGAATGAACAATGGCAGGTGAGAGTGAACAATGGCAGGTGAAAGAATGAACAATGGCAGGTGAGAGTGAACAATGGCAGGTTTACTGGCTTTGTTTGCTAATTCCACACATAATGGGGCTGATTATCTGCCCACCAAGACAGAATGCAGAGGTGCGCTGTTAAACTGTGAATTCTCCATTAACAAATTAAATGAACCTTCCCCAGTTAATTGCAGCAGGGTCATCATAAATTGTGTCTACTGTCATGGCAGACAGACTAGACTTGCACGAGTCTGTTCAATATGAATTTAAAATTGTTTTATTCATAAGATTTCAGTTATCCAACCCACCATCATGTACCGTTACAGATCAGATTTGACTTTCATCATGATTTACTTATTTTTCACAGAGTTATGGCCCTTAAATTTAGGAGATACGAAAATGTGTGGGACCTGGTCAGGGACATGTATTAATTGCTTTAGCAGTACTCTCAGAATGATTGTTCATACATGAAACAAAATTAAATATATGCCAAACATCGGTATAATTTAAAAATTTATCAAAGTACATCCATCCATCCATCCATTAACCCATCCATCTAGTCATTTCTTTACCCATTCACCAAGTCAAAACCCACCCACTAATCCATCCATCCATTACCCAAATTAATCCATCCTCCCATGCCACCCTTCCATCCATCTGTCCATTCATCCACCCAACCACACCCCAATCCATTCATCAGTCCATACATCCAAATATCTATTCATCCATCAGTCCATCTGTTTGTTTGTTCGTCTGTCCATCCATCCATATCTGTCCCTCCGTCCATCCATGCATGCATGCATATATGCATCCATCCAACCACACACCCATCCATATACCCAACCAACAATCCACAAATCTATTATTCCATCCTTCAATCCATCCATCCATGCATACACCAAAATTACAAGTATATTTCTGTGCTAAAAGTTCATCTTTGTTTCCATCTCCATTGATCTGTGGGTGGGTGGTAGATTTTGGCATGTTTCTATCAGAGAACTGTTCAAACACACCTGTCGTGGGCACAAAGAGTTGTGTCCAGGACAGGGCACTGATCTGTTAACCCATTTGCAAAAAAAGTGATGTCTATGCAAAAAAAGTGATGTCTATGCAAAAAAAGTGATGTCTGTGCAAAAAAAGTGATGTCTATGCAAAAAAAGTGATGTCTATGCAAAAAAAGTGATGTCTGTACATCTTTTCTTCCCACTCACTCAGATCGATCCCCATTTGGCTATCTCTCATTCCAGCCAGTGCACCACGACTGGTATATCAAAGGCTGTGGTATGTACTATCCTGTCTGTGGGATGGTGCATATACAAAATCTCTTGCTACTAATTGAAAAAAAGTAGTGGGTTTCCTCTGTTGACTACAAGTCAGAATTACCAAATGTTTGATATCCAATAACCGCCGATTAATAAATCAATGTGCTCTAGTGGTATCGTTAAACCCATATACCCAACCAATCACTCACAAATCTATTATTCCATTCTTCCATCTTCCAATCCATCCACCCATGCATTCATACACCCAAATCACGAGTATATTTCTATGCTCAAAGTTCATCTTTGTTTCCACCTCCATTGATTTGGGAGCGGGATGTAGTCCAGTGGTAAAGCACTTGCTTGATGAGTGGTCAGTATGGGATCGGTGGGCTCATTGGGCTATTTCTCGTCCAGCCAGTGCACCATGACTGGTATATCAAAGGCTGTGGTATGTGCTATCCTGTCTGTGGGATGGTGTATATAAAAGATCCCTTGCTACTAATGAATTTTTTTTTAGCGGGTTTCTTTGACTGTGTCAAAATGACCAAATGTTTTGACATCCAATAGCCGATGATTAATAAATCATTGTGCTCTAGTCGTGTCATTAAACAAAACAAACTTTTAAATGTGTGTGGGGGGGGGGGGGGACATTTTCCATGCTCATATACCACAAAGGTTTCGAGCATGTTTGTCCCAGATTCCACATTTGGATAGTCAGAAACCCAACCCGGGACAGATTAACTTTTAAATAAAAACTCCATGTGCAAGTCTACATGCATATCTGCCTGTTTGAGAAACGGTCTCAAAGTTTACCTGTAATCAAACACAGGATCATTCACGCATCACTGAACAGCACCGCAGAGTCACCTGTCTGCCACATTCCTCACCCTCCCACTTCTTAAAATCCACTGACCACTCACTGTCCAGTGTCCACTTACTGTCCATCTGGTGTCCACCCACAGCCAACTCTTCAGTTTGGTTGTCCAGTTTCAGTGTCAAAGAAAAAGATACCGGATTCTTTAAGTGGTATCTTGTGTGTTAAAAACTGTATTTAAACGAGTGTTAAAAACTGTATTTAAAAACTTATTAGCTGTTAAAAAGTGGTATCTTATGTGTTTAAAAAGTGTTGAATACTGGATTGTAAAAGTGGTATCTTGTGTGTTAAATGAGTGTTAAAAACTGTATTTAAATGAATGTTTAAAGACCATTTAAAACCATATTAGATGTTAAAAGTGGTATCTTGTGTGCTTAAAAAGTGTTGAATACTGGATTGTAAAAGTGGTATCTTGTGTGTTAAATGAGTGTTAAAAACTGTATTTAAATGAGTGTTTAAAGACCATTTAAAACCATATTAGATGTTAAAAGCAGTATCTTGTGTGTTTAAAAAGTATTGAAAACTGGATATACTACATCCCAAAAACATACTGGATTCTAAAAGTGGTATCTTATGTGTTAATTTGTCTGTTAAAAACTGCACATTACAAAAAAATGGATGGATTTCAAAAGTTGTATTTTATATGTTAATTTAGACTACTGAAATCTATATACATGTATTTAAAAAAAGAATAAAAATACTGCATTTTAAAGGTAATATCTTAAATAAAATCACCTAATCTCATTTAAGACCAGCACAGATTAAATTATTTACATAGCCATATTTTGTCTAAAATGGAACATTGAAAAAAAAAAGTGTTATCTTTTAATTTAAAGTTCTGAGAACACTACAGAGTAAATTGTCATTAAAAAGAAAGATACAGCTGACATTCCAGATAAACTAAGGTCATTGTTTGTGACCTCCAAGAACAGCATATATCTGCACATCTTAATTTGTTTAGGATAATGTCACTAGAAATAGGCTTGTGTTTTAAATCACAGTTTTGAAATATTTAAATATATATTTTTTGAGAACAGCATATAGATAGATTTTAAAATGATGTTAAAAATTATCTTGAAGCACACACTCCATGATAGGTAAATTAATTTAAATTTTAAGGACAGCAAAGATGGAATCATAAATTTATTTTTAAAGAGTCCATGTTAGAAAAGTTCCACATCATTAAGAACTACACATTAAATAAGCTAACAACTCACATCTATTAAGTAAATTAAAAAATAAACCCAAAACTGACACATAAAACACACACACTAAACAAAGTTATTATGTAATTAAGAAATTAGACTTGTTTAATTACACATTTTAAAAAAATTATTGATAAATTAAATCATTTCAGAATCCACAACCAATAATTAGATTTTTTTTTTAAATCATTTCAAAATGCTTCCAATAATTAAAATGTAAAAAATCCAGTTTTAATAATTGAAAAAACCCAAAACAAACAAAAACAAAAAAAACCTACCAATTGGAATGATATAACCAAGGTTTATAAGTTTTTAAACTAAGTTTTGAGAATAATATATAAATTAAATAATTTCAAAACCAACATCCATTAATTCAATTTGACCACAAAGTTGAAATAAAAATTTTTTAAACTTCACAATACTCCCCCCCCAAAAAAAAAAACCCCAACAACCCACAAACAAACAAAACAAATAAATAAAACAGACAAAAAAAACCCCCCAAAAAACAACGATAAAACCACACTGTCGTTAAATTAGGATAATATTACTACAACTTGAGTTTTAATTTCAAATTTTTGTGAACAACAGAAACAGCAGAGATTTATTGGTAAAATCATGTGAAAACAAAACCACTGCTGCAGTTTGCCGACATCTCGGAAAGTATATAGCCTTTATACGGCATTAATACAAAACCCACATTGTCACTGGAGCCGCTTGTACTGGCATTACTGCGATACTGTGTTTGATGACTCGTCCCAACAGGGCATAATAATGGAGGTGTGTTGAATATACGATCAACCGGTGATAAAACTTCTTGACTCAGTGCACGAAAAATGTTAAAAGTTTTCGTCGCCGTCTGAACACTGGGTTCAGGTTTTTCCGGTCACATGTAGTGGCGTGTATGACAGGACAATGGAAGTGTGAGGTAATGGTTGTGTAACTGCCGTGTTTGTGATCGTTGGGTGACAGTACTAACACGGTCATAATATTATCATCTTGATAATTGCGTGTATTGTATTGTCGTATCCTGGTGTCCAGTGTTTCAATATCAGTGTCATTGTCGTGCAGTTTTATTCACTTTCGTTTGTCATGGAGACACACGTCCACTTAAAAGGATTGAGGAATTATACACATTTATGGAATGTGTGTTCAGTTTATTTTCTTAGTATTCAGCTTGAGAAATGTATTGTATGAGCTTATAATGCTGTATCAGATTTAAGTGTTTTTCTTCATAAAATAAATTTTTCAATTAATATATATACACACATTTATATGGAATGTTTCTTTTGAAGTAAGTTAATTTTTCTACAGCATTCAACTTGGAAAGTACATATATTAATTAATATACAGAATTTGATTTAAGTTTTATCGGATAAAGTAAATTTCAGTTAATAGCTAATGTTTTGAAAACACCAAGGTCAAGGTGATGTTATCAGCACATTTCTGGGAACATACATTTCAAAATCTGATTGTGCTTTTGTCAAATATTAATTATATTTTGACTTACATCAGGATTTCAGGAGCATTAAAGAGATGTCAAAATTTTAAAATCGAAATTGATTGACAAGACAGAGTTTCAGTTTAAATGAAATAAAATTAGCAGCAGTTGTAAATACAAGAAAAACAGAGAAGTGAGAAAACAAACATTACCAGTATATACATGTATATAAAAAAAAAATTGTCCTTATATCAAACACAATATTATTCAATCAGCTTTGAAGATATAAAACAAAATTGTTCTTTTTCCCGCGAGATTAATATATATATATATATATTTTAAATCATTAGTGCTCAGTAATTATATTTATTTGAATTACAATATTTATATAACAGTATTTGTTATGTGCTGTGTGCCAATTTAATCACTGGTTTAAAAAAAAGAAGTAAAAGGGACCTAGGTTACTATAGTAATGAATCAACAGCATATTAGCATATTTCCACTATTTTAGATTTGAAATTTGTTATGTGGATAAAAGCAATTTATTATAATTTCACCCATCAGTATATATTTTCTAATTTATTTGAATCAAACTGGTAATAAATTTTCTCTGTAAGATTTCCTAGTGGATATATAAAATCAATTTATTCTAATTTCATCCATCAATATTTATATCTTCTGATTTATTTGATTCAAATTGGTATTAAATTCAATAAAAACAATTTATTTTATATTCATCTTGATTCAAATTAGTATTAAACCGTCTCTGTAATATTTCCTAGTGGATATATAAAAGCAATTTTATTTTCTAATTTATTTGATTCAAATTGGTATTAAACTGTCTCTGTAAGAATTCCTATTAAGACTTTTTGTCGTCCGTCACTTTAGAGACAATTGTGAATGCTGTCTGCCAAACAAGGTCTTGCCAAGTGTCATCTGCCTTCTTCCGTCTGCTATGGTGAGATCTACAGCTACCCTCCCATCTGTTTCCAAGTGTTTGTTGAGATCCAGTCCTTGTTATCGTGTTGCATAATATTACAACCTTTGCTCTGGAAACACCATTTGAAACCCATGGATCATGCAATCCTTGGTTCTGCTTCACCGAGTGCACATATTATGTGCAGGTTTTGATTGTTCATTATTTTACGTTGCCCAACCCGTGCTGTCTGTGACAGGATTAATCAAACGTGATTGAAATGGGGGCCATAATTCATACTTCAAAAAGATTGTTTTGGTAACTGAAGCATGACAAGAGTCTTGATGCCACCTTTTTTTTTGGTTGAATCGCTCAACAAAATGTAAAACTGTGTTCGTGGTTGGTGCATGATGTGTGGATTTTAAACTCAACAAACAAGATTTGGTGTTCCAAGTTATTTAAAAACCAATCTATCAGGACTCATGATTCTCAAGTCTTCATACAAGTATATCTTTGTTGAACTGATCAACAAACTTTGATACTGTGAATTTGTAATGTCCTTGTTTTAATAGATACATGAGCTTTGTTGAATTGCTCATAACAATTTAATATTGTACAGTCTGTGCATTTGTGACTTGAATTCCGATAGATATATGCATCTTTCGAGGATTTAAAAATACATGGTGATGCCTTTGAAGAAATTGCTTAACACAATTTAATTGTGTGTATTCGTGACTCCTGAACTGTAATGGATCTATACATTAGTTTGCTCAACAGGGCGTAAATACGGTGTTTGAATTCTTTGAAAGCCAGTTGTGATTCCTGAGATATAATTATTTTGTGCAGGTGATATTTCGGTAACCATGGGAATAATGTGTTACACATCACAACATTGGTGATGTTATACCACGGATCGTCACGACAACCCGTATATTAACACGGATCTTCACGACAACCCGGATTTTAACACGGATCGTCACGACAACCCGGATATTAACACGGATTGTCACGACAACCCGGATATTAACCCGAATCGTCACAACAACAGAGATATTTGATATTTGCACGGATCAGTTAATTAAAAAACACCTTGAATGACTTCTTGAGGTATTAATGATACTGCAGTACATGATATAACGGAAAAATCAACCAACCACCCATAGTTAATCGACAACCTGCACATGTCAGTATACAGTATTAATTATCTACGAACTTCACTTGTTGGGTTATCAACTACTTTTACACTTTATACTATAGTCACTTAATTAACTACGGCAATCAGTGAAACAGACTGGAAATCTTCTAGTTGGCCACCTACATGCAAGTCTAGATGACTTTATAGTTGGTTTGCACACTGTACCAACCAACTAACAAACTTATATATATATATGTATGTATGTCAGATGAAAACCCCCCAGAAAGAAAGGGTGTACTGATTCCCAAGCACTGACAGGTGTGACAGTAAAGTGATGACTGCTGTCTGGTTTTCCTGACCACTGCCCAGTAGGTGTCTCAGCCAATGGAATGTTTTGTGATGTATTTCAATAAAAAAAATTCCTCTGTGTCAAATTGAGCACCCACGAAAACAAGATGAGTGCAAATAACCAAACTGGGAAGGTGTACCGCTCGGCCGTGTTGATACAAATTGGTGAGTTCAGTTCTTAATTTTATTTTTTGTTTCAATTATAAAGAGAATTTGTTGTGTAAGAAAGTTAATCTAATGTATGATGAGTTCATGAGAAGATTTCTTCTTATACTGATGGGAATAAATAAGGGAATGAATGGTATTTGAGACCAAAAAGTGAATTAACTACTAGAGTAGTTATTTCGGTATAAAATACAGAGATGTATTGTAACACTGCATGTCAGTACTGTGTGGTTGCCGTCCAGTAACAAGGTTAATTTCCTGATAGTGATAGTGATACTTGTGAACGACGATGAGGATTTTGGTTGTAGCCAACATTTGATGTTACTACTTGCTTGCTCCTTTATTTCTTTCCATTAGTATATGTTAATGTTATTTCAATTAGGGTTTAAGTTGGACCCAAATTAACAGGAGGAATTCGGCAAATATGGTCACAAAATTAATTGCCAAATTCTTATTATTATTACAATTAGGGTTTGAGTTGGACCGAAATGAATGGTATAAGTTTGGCAAATTTTGTCACAAAATCAATTCGCATATATATTCAAGTTTCAGTTGGCCATGAAATCATAAAGAATGACAATTGATGTATAAACAGCACACATATTAGGTTTTTGGTGAATTATTAATGAAAAAATATTTACCAAAATCACGTTTATTAACATTTTACAATTTGGTTAACATAGCTTAAAATCTGGTACAAGATTGTGCTACAAAACAAACACAGGCAGTTGTTTCCAGTCTGAAGTTTTGTTTTGTTTACTGACACCACTAGAGCACATGGATTAATTAATCATTGGCTAAAGCTTCCGGTCTGAATGCCACCTCTGGTATTTGAACACCTCTACTTCCGTTCTCGGCACATTTATATATTAGTCTGATTGGGGGGGGGGGGGGGGACCCAGTGGGTCCCCCAAGGAGATTTGATCCTATGACCCAAGTGCCCCAGGGTGAGTGCTCTACCAACTGAGTGAAATCCTTCCCCTATTATAGACCCAGTGTCACAATATGTTAGACACCAAACAGCCATAAATTAAAATAGGTCGAGTTATCATTAAGCAAATATTTGTTTCCTTTTCTTTCAAAAGTTTAGTGACGTCTATGGAAATAGCCTTTAATGGTATCTGAATGCATAATAACTTCCATTAAACAGCACCTACCCTATTTAGCATATTAATAATACATTAATATATGTATATAGTAACTGCCACAGATAACAAAATCTATCTATTTCACGACTTTCTATTGGCATAAATGGAGCATTATGTTTAATAATTTTATGTCTTTTCAAGTTCAAATGTACATTCTAAGTCTATAAATGATTAGAGGATATAATTAATCAATACTGCCAGATGTACATGTAAACCATTACTTTATAATAAAGTAATGGACACTCTCCCCTGCCCTTCTGTATCTTTATACATATTTTATACATACACACATTGTAACACATAGAGAGAAAGACAGGGAGGGAGAGGGAGAGGCAGAGAGAGAGAGGGGGAGAGGGAGGGAGGGAGGGAGGGGGAGAGAGAGAGAGAGAGAGAGAGAGAGAGAAAAAGAGAGAGAGAGAGAGAAAAAGAGAGAGAGAGAGAGAGACAGACACACACAGACAGTCAGACAAGACAGAGAGAAAGGGAGCTATGCAGAATATATTTGGCCATTGTGTTAACACCTTGTCATCTCCCTACACACACTACCACAACCTCCATCACTACACATACATATTCACCCCAACCCCCCCTCCCTGTCCCCCTACTCCATGTATATCGTGGTATTAAAAACACTTGGTATAAAAGAAGAGGACTGTTTGAAGAAACTTTCCCGACTTAAGGGTCCAATGAAAAGGAAACAAACTGCGTGTTTGCCGTTTGGCAGAAAACCCTTTGAGTGGTCACGCCTGTGTACAGAGGTACGTCATTTGGCACGTCGTGCATTTACACTCGGTTAGCCGGCGAAATCATGAAATCAGAAATAACATCAATATACACTGTCAAAACAACTCAGGTAATTCAGAAATACACATGTGTAATTGGTTGTTAAGAACATACAATGTGTAAAAGTGTCTGCATGTTGCATGTTTACACTCATTTAGCTGGCGAAATTGTGAAATCAAAAATAGCATCAATATACACAAACATCACAACTCGGGTACTTCAGAAACGTATACTATATGTGTAATTGGTTATTTAGAACATACAAACCTGTGAAAGTGTCAACATGTCACCAATTTACACTCGTTAAACCAGCAAAATAGTTTGTTTTGTTTAACGACACCACTAGAGCACATTGATTATTAATCATAGGCTATTGTAATTTTGACATATATATAGTCTTAGAGAGTAAACATTTTTCCATTAGTAGCAAGGGATATTTTATATGCACCATCCCTCAGACAGGATAGCACATACCACGGCCATTGATATAACAGTCGTGGTGCACTGGCTGGAACGAGAAATAGAACAAGGATCGATCTTAGACCGACCGCACATCAAGCCAGCGCTTTACCACTGGGTTACGCTCCGCCCACCTAAAGACTCAACACTCAAAACATTTATATATCTATTTCTCGTCCAGTCATGCAGTCTACCACGACTGGTATATCAAAGGCTGTGGTATGTACTATCCTACCAATGGGCTCATCGACGGGGATCGATCCCAAACCGACCGCACATCAAGCCAGCGCTTTACCACTGGGTTACGCTCCGCCCACCTAAAGACTCAACACTCAAAACATTTATATATCTATTTCTCGTCCAGTCATGCAGTCTACCACGACTGGTATATCAAAGGCTGTGGTATGTACTATCCTACCAATGGGCTCATCGACGGGGATCGATCCCAAACCGACCACACATCAAGCGAGTGCTTTACAACTGGGCTATGTCCCCCACTCCAGCAAAATAGTGAAATAAGAAATAACATCAATATACACAAACAACACAAACAGGTCATTCACAAATACATATGCTACATACATGTGTAAACATTTCCGTATGTCGCTCGTTTACACTCGTTACGCCTATGAAATAGTGAAATAAGAAATAACATCAATATAAACAAACAACACAAAACAGGTCATTCACAAATACATATGCTACATACATGTGTAAAAATGTCCATATGTCGCACGTTTACACTCGTTAAGCCTATGAAATAGTGAAATAAGAAATAACATCAATATAAACAAACAACACAAAACAGGTCATTCACAAATACATATGCTACATATATGTGTAAAAATGTCCATATGTCGCACGTTTACACTCGTTAAGCCTATGAAATAGTGAAATAAGAAATAACATCAATATAAACAAACAACACAAACAGGTCATTCACAAATACATATGCTACATACATGTGTAAAAATGTCCATATGTCGCACGTTTACACTCGTTAAGCCTATGAAATAGTGAAATAAGAAATAACATCAATATAAACAAACAACACAAAACAGGTCATTCACAAATACATATGCTACATATATGTGTAAAAATGTCCATATGTCGCACGTTTACACTCGTTAAGCCTATGAAATAGTGAAATAAGAAATAACATCAATATAAACAAACAACACAAAACAGGTCATTCACAAATACATATGCTACATACATGTGTAAACATTTCCGTATGTCGCACGTTTACACTCGTTAAACCGGCGAAATAGTGAAATAAGACATATCATCAATATAAACAAACAACACAAAACAGGTCATTCACAAATACATATGCTACATACATGTGTAAAAATGTCCATATGTCGCGCGTTTACATTCGTTAAACCGGCGAAATAGTGAAATAAGAAATAACATCAATATAAACAAACAACACAAAACAGGTCATTCACAAATACATATGCTACATATATGTGTAAAAATGTCCATATGTCGCACGTTTACACTCGTTAATCCTATGAAATAGTGAAATAAGACATATCATCAATATAAACAAACAACACAAAACAGGTCATTCAGAAATACATATGCTACATACATGTGTAAAAATGTCCTTATGTCGCACGTTTACACTTGTTAAGCCTATGAAATAGTGAAATAAGAAATATCATCAATATAAACAAACAACACAAAACAGGTCATTCACAAATACATATGCTACATACATATGTAAAAATGTCCTTATGTCGCATGTTTACACTTGTTAAGCCTATGAAATAGTGAAATAAGAAATAACATCAATATAAACAAACAACACAAAACAGGTCATTCACAAATACATATGCTACATACATGTGTAAAAATGTCCGTATGTCACGCGTTTACACTCGTTAAACCAGTGAAATAGTGAAATAAGAAATAACATCAATATAATCAAACAACCTAAGTCATTAAAAAATACATACACTACATGCTTATACAGTGAAACCCCTCTAAACCGGACACCCTCGGGGCCAAGTAAAATGTCCAGTATTAAGAGGTATCCAGTTTTGAGAGGTTAAGTTCTGTATCAATTTTAAAAAAGGACTGTTAAAAATGTCCGGTTTTGGGGGAATTCCAGTTTACAGAGGGTCCGGTTTTGAGAAGTTTCACTGTATACCAAACCAGTGAATGCTACAAGTGTAATTGTTCTTTAGAACATACAATGTGTAAAAATATTTCGCATGTCGTATGTTTACATTCATGATTAAGCCGGCAAAATAGTGAAATAAGAAATAACATCAACATAGGTAAACAAACAAACACATAGGTAATTCAGAAACACCTGTACATCCTGTGTAATTGGTTTTTAAGAACATAAAAACCTGTGAAAGTGAACAAACACAAACTAAAAAAAAAAAAAGTGAAAGTTTTCACACCTTGCACATTTACTTTTGTTTAGCTGAAATAGTGAAAAAAAACCCCAACAAACCCATCAATAGACACTGACAAAACACCCAGGTCAATCGACAACACATAATATAGCACATTATATAACTGGTTGTTTGGAATATACAAGCTTGTGAATGTGTTTATACCTTTTGACCAGGCACATTTTATCAAGGTACACCTTACTAATTCTGACAAATATATTACAGTGGCATAGGAAGGTGCCAAAAAGTGGGGGAGGGGGGAACACACATATATAAATATAAATATTAATAAATCATTGCTGCTGCTAATGGATCAAGAAAAGGGGGGATAACAGACAGGATAACACATACCATGAGACGTAGCCCAGTGCATGGTAAAGCGTTTGCTTGATGCATGGTTGGTCTAGAATCGATCCCCATCAGTGGAACCATTGGGCTATTTCTCGTTCCAACCAGTGCTCCACAACTGGTGTAACAAAGACTGTGGTATGTACTATCCTGTTTGTGGGATGGTGCATATAAAATATCCCTTGCTGCTAATCAAAAAGAGTAGCCCATGAAGTGGCAACAGCAGGTTTCCTCTCTCAGTATCTGTGTGGTCCTTAACCATATATGTATGATGCCATATAACCGTAAATAAAATGTGTTGAGTGCGTCGTTAAATAAAACATTTCCTTCCTTTCTTCCTTCAAACAAATATTCCTCTTCTTTCCTTTTATTATAATAAAAACAGAAAGGTTTGAATCATGTTCAAAGTTTGAATCCTGATGTAATACAAATGTGCATGCTCACTTCCATGTCACAGGCATTTGTTATTTGCATTTTATTGTTGGCAAACAATTTAATTCGTCTGACCTTTGGTGGCTTTGATGCTGCGTGCCTCTAGTGGAGGAATGTACACACAGAACCTGGCAAAATGCGGTGCACAAACATGCGTGTAGCTACATGTTGAGAGGACAGTTAGCAGCGATAAAACAAGATTTAAAAGATTTATAAAACTTGTTTAACCCGTAGAGTGCTGCAGACATGTATACACGTTCTAGGTCAAGTATTATGACGTCACATGGAACCGTCGTCATAGCGTCGCTATGGTTTGACGGTTTTAATTTATTTTACATATGAAAACGTTAATGGATAATAGGTGCATAATGGGTGTTTATTGCAAATTTAAAAAACAAAAAAAATAAAGATGCATTTGTTTTTAATCCATGATGTTGCAGTTTTTATTCCTCAGTGTAGGCCTACCCACATGCTACAACGAACTGTATCATACATTGCTATATCACCAGAATTACAAGAACAGTGTAGTTTCACTTCGAAATATTACTAAAACGTAGTTATATGGAACACGTTTTACTATAACGACTTGACGACGTCTGGTACCCAAAAGGACATTCGCGCCATTTTCGACAGCTGATCACGTGATGTCATTGTTTCCCCTTTCCCAATCGATTTTAAAAAAATTATTTGTTGATGTTATATTAGATGTTATAAAGCAGTTGATATTTATTACAAAAATGGATAATTTGACAGCACAAGTACCACTTCCTTTTATCACGAAAGATATCAGTAGCGCTAACGTATCAAGGTTGCATAGTACCAAAGAAGAGAATACCGTGTCAAAGTTTGACGTGCACCGTCAAATATTTACGGAGTAAAAGCAGCTGTGGGTGTGATTGGTAGTAATATGTGACATTAATTATTTGTGCAAATACTATTATTCATTGACAATAAATAAATAAATACACTTTTATTTGTTATACAGTTGTTATGCAGTATATACCAGAGGTTGAAACTAATGCGGGGTAGCCCCAAAAATGGAACTGCGATTTTCAGCAAAAATGACGGTTGCTATTAAAAACATAAATTAAATCTCTTAAATGATACGTGACCCCCCCCCCCCCCCCCCATTTTCTTGCAGCTAGGTTCCACACTTTCTATTGCTGTACTTCCTGGGTGTGTTGAAATGCTGCTTATATCAGTTTTATTAGTAAACGTTAACATTATCGGCAATAGGAATTGATTTGGTCTAATGGAACCTCAACGAATATCAGTGTTGTTGTGTTTTTGGGGTTTTTCTTCTTTCCTTCTTT
Source organism: Gigantopelta aegis (assembly GCF_016097555.1). Lineage (NCBI taxonomy): Eukaryota > Metazoa > Mollusca > Gastropoda > Neomphalida > Peltospiridae > Gigantopelta > Gigantopelta aegis. The sequence continues at coordinate 24,583,228 of NC_054711.1, forward strand.
TTAAATTTTTGTTGGTTTTTGTTTGGATGTGCATTAAATCACTAAGTTATTATTGTTGTACTTCATAAACAATCACTAAACTTTATGGTACGGTAATGCAGTGTAATTTTACATGCGATTTACAGGCCTATATCTCTATTCACAAAGATGAATTGCCTAAACAAAAATAAATAATAAGAATTGTTTTTGTTGCATTAATAAAGGTGAACTGCATTTACGCTCGGTACTGTTTCTCTCCCCAACTCCCATCAAATCACTATTACATTAAATGAAACTACCGGTAGGTTATGTATTCTCAAAAGTTCGGGAAGGCCGATAGGACCGCAGAGGGGATTGCTTTGAACTTCCTATATTTTAGGAACCAATCACAAAATCCGAACATAACATGTCATACATATAATTATGGAGCGGCAAGGCGCTGCATTTGCATTAGTCCAGTAGATGTGGTTATGCTTGTATGCAGGCATTTTAACAAGGAAGAGAGAGGGTTTCTTACTCTGACGAGCGCAGTTTTATGGGGTCGTGCTCCGGAAAATATATTGGGGAGGGGGGGGGGGGGGGGGGAAGAGAAAATTTCCTTGAATACGGAGGGGTTTCCACCCTGAAACCCTATCTTGCACGCGCGCCTGAACCGATACAAAGTTTCGTTATTATATTTTGATAAAGATTTAAAGAGATTTGAGAAAAGAATAAAGATTTTTGGAAATAATCCTCAAAGTTAGTCTAACGTGGGATAAAATTTTCTGTTTGTTTTATTTTTATAGTCTTCAAATGAATCCATCGCATTGACATCGCTAACTGATAAAAGTAGTTTCGTTTTTATAAAGGCGGTCAAAATAATATTTGACACCTAAGATAAATTATTTTAATGGTGAACACTAGATTAAAATAAAACTGACATCGAAAACACTTAGTTTCGGGCTTTCCGACCGACAGTTAAATGGAGAATCACGTGACAAAGAAGTCTGACCTGGATATGCAAATTAGGTGTATCCTGTTTCGATACAGTCTGTTGTATCGTAGTTTTTAGTAATAGGCCTACATTGTTCGATATAATACATTTTTGGTAGAAGAATACAACTTTTTCTTTTGATTTAACCATTTTCGTTAACACATATCATTTGGGATCTTCGGCAACACATTCAATGCGATATTTTCTGTGCGAGTTTAAACAGACGATCTTATTTTTTCAAAGGTGTGCATATGTTTCGTACTTTTTTCTTCATATTATTATTTATTTAAAAAAAATTGTTCTGATAACGTCTTTGTAAGTTAAAAGTAGTTATTACAGTAATTGTAAATTAAGTGAAAACATTAATTAAAATGCGCAACTTCCTATTTTTGAAGTAATGTTCGTGCTCGTTATGTAAAGTCATGTGCCGAACAGCACGTGCATGTTTGCACACGGTTAATAGTTCTGCTCCGCGACCATTACATTGCTAGCTCGAGTCACCTCCAGTCCTCCGCTTATTGATATGTTGGGGAACTATATATCAATATAAATAAGGGGAGGACTGGAGGTGACTGGAGCTATTAGATTACATGTCGATCCGGTCAAAAATATACATTTACCGACCAGCGATATTACTTTACTATTTACGATTGGCTAATTCGTCGTTCGACACCTTTTACCAGGCACAGAGGAATCAAGTAGACATTGTGTGTGTGTGTGTGTGTGTGTGTGTGGGGGGGGGGGGGGGGGGGGGTGGTGGTGGGAAGACGGGGGCCGACAGATCGAGGGTGGAAATAATTTGGTTAGGGGGTTCCGCGGTATATTCCCTCGTAAACTTTTGACATATAGTTTTTTCATTACCGGAAATAAGCCCAGAGGGCCAAGACAACTCATTGTGAGCTTAGCATGGGGTGGGCGTATTCCCAGACATGAGGCCAGTTTTGTTGGGGGGGGGGGGGGGGGGGGGGGGGGGGGGGGGGGGGGGGGGGAAATAAAAATAATAATAATAATAATAATTAAATGAACTAGGAAGAAAACAAAAAAACGTTCAGTAGCACATCTATTAATTAGTGTTCCATTTGTTATTAATAAATAATAATTGTTTATTAATTTTTTTTTTTTTTTTTACTAGTATCTAATTATCAAAAACACACCTTCTATGTTACAATTACTTACTAGTGTTATTTATTTACATCCAAAATTTAATGCTGAGAAGACTTAAAACAACAGCAATTAACAACAAACTAAATAACGTATACACACGTTTCTGACACAGGCAGTCCGCTTACACTACAAAGAATTGTCAATCTAGGTCATTGTTCTTAGCCAATCAGATTAAGGTATTTGCTTAATTGGCATTAACTGCGGACCCAGTGTGGTGGTAAAAATAGACATTGGTTTTTAGTTCAGACTTGGGTACTTCAATGAAATACTGCAGGCATGAAATTGAAAACAATGTTATACACTGTTACTGTTAGATTGCTCAATCTCACTGGTGGTAACATTTTGTGTTACATTTGTGTTTAATTATCTGCAGGAGGTATGACCTTTTAAATGAACTTTGAGCAAACTTGCAATTTCGTGTTATTTATAAGGTGACGAAGTTGGGGGTGGGCTTATTTACGAATGAGGGCCTAATTTCTTAAATGCTATCAAAACGGAGGGGGGCTTATTCAAAGACATGGGCTAATTTCCGGTCAAATACGGGTAGTAGCAAGGGATCTTTTATATGCACCATCTCACAGACAGGATAGCACATACCACTGCCTTTGATATACCAGTGGTGCACTGGCTGGAACGACAAATAGATCAATGGACCCACCGATGGGGATCGATCCCAAACTGACCGCCATCAAGCGAGCGCTTTACCACTGGGCATCTTCATGCCCCTCAAAGATCAACAAAGGACCATTCAACATTAACGTAATGCAGACATTTGTTTTTACCCTAATTTTTAACGGCCCTTGTCCCATCCCATAATGCATATACTACAATATAAGGGCAACCCATTGGAAATGTATTACAATAATTGGGTTCAATTTACAAAATGTATTATTATACAGAGCTCAGGAGTTTGGTGTTGTATCTGATGAGTTTGATCTACATAATAATACACTTGGTACAAACAAGCGTAATATGCACTATATAAAAAAAAAACTACTTTGAATTTTTTGTTTTTATGTAAGTAACTTTGACCTTTGACCTAATGACCCAAACCCAATATGTGGCTATTTAGCACTACGGTCATGCAGCAGACAAATGAGGTCAGTTTGTTACATGGGGGGTGGGGGGTGTACAACTATGTATGTATGTGTAATTTAAGTAAAAAAAAAAGAGGTTTAATTTGGGGCGTGACTCTGTGCCCTCCACACCCCACCCCCCCGCTGGTTTGTTAAATAGTTTGGTAATGACAGGATGAGCAAAATGTGACCATGCCCTTTGACCGGGTGACCCCCAAAAGCTAGATCTTTATGGATCAGTCTAATATAAAAGTCATAAAGTATTAGTTTAATGTTTGTTAAACAGTTTGAAGGAAATACATTGTCAATTTGTCTCCTTTTACTGTGACCGTGACCTTTGATCTTGTAACCCCGAAAGAAAGCAGAATATGGATCTGCTTAGCATAATGGCCATGATGTAGAAGTTTCAGGTTCATTTCTTGAACGGTTCCAAACAAAATACATTGACAATTGATTCTTTCTATTCATTGTGACCTTAACATTTGATCTGGTGACCTTAAAAGCAAAATATAGATCAGTGTTGCATAGTAGAAGTTTTAGGTAAGATTGTTTAACAATTTTGTAAGAAGTTTTGTCAGAAATGCCCAACAATTGTTTCTTTTTTGTTAGAAATACCCAACAATTGCCTCTTTTGTATGTGACCTTGACCTTTGACCTTATAATCTATGACCTACAAAGTAATATGTGCATTAGTTAGTTTGCGTAGTTTGAAGTTCTTACTTTAGAAGTTTAATGTCAATTAAGTAAACGGTAATTGATTCTTTCTATTCATTGTGACCTTGACATTTGACCCGGTGACCCCAAAAGCAAAATATAGATTGGTGATGCATAGTAGAAGTTTTAGGTCGGTTTGTTTAACAATTTTTGTAAGAAGTTTTGTGAGAAATGCCCAACAGTTGCTTCTTTTTGGGTTAGAAATGCCCAATAATTGCCCTTTTTTAATGTGACCTTGACCTTTGACCTGATAATCTATGACCTACAAAGTAATATGTGCATTAGTTAGTTTGCCTAGTTTGAAGTTCATAAGTAAGATGTTTGAAGAAATTTCTTAAATGATTTAGTATGTAATCCAATGGAAACTACTGTTTTCATTATTAACTATGTACATAACCTTTGACCTCAGGACCTTAATATTAATCAGATGCATTCTTGTTGTATAAGGGTCTGTTAACAGACATAGGATTATAATAACACTATTCAATGATTTTGGTAAAAGTAAACCTGCTTCAATTTCACCTTTTTGGCAGTTACCCAATTTGCAGTGGTTACCATGGTAACAGATTTTAAAAATTATAAACATTATATTAATTTAAAGGACATTTAATATTCTTAAGGTGTGTGTAATTTGAAGAATAATTAACAAAAAATGTAGCAATAGTAACACTTTTAGAACTAGTTAATGCCGAAAATTATGATGAAACAAAACTGATAGTACTAATCATTTCATGTAATTTTTTATCAAATAAAGGTGTTTTCTAGGGGAAAAATCCATTAAAAACATAAATATAGTTAATAAATAAAGATATAGTCTTATATTACAAGAACTTTATTAACTTAATTTTTTTTTTTTATTAAGTAGTATCAAAGAACAAATCTTTTTAACTTTGTACTTGTTGCCATGGTAACATAAATAAAATAATTTATTTTAAAATATTGTAGTAAAGTAGCCAGTCCATTATAGAATACGTGTGTATATTTTCATTTCAATATGCCAAATATTAAGAGAGATATCATTAAAAATGTATGATAGGTCAAATTCTTGAAATGTTTTTAAAACAATGCAGCCTGATAAGGGTTAATATCCATGATCTCTCCTTCATGTGATAATTCTAAAATATTTACATTGAAAAAATAATGAAAACTGCCATATTATTATTATGTATCCCCCCCCCTCTTCAAAAGTTTGCAGAAGTTTAGTACACATGTCTTTCCTATCCCTCCTCACCCCCCCCCCCCAAAAAAAAAAAAAACCAAAAAAAAATTCAGGACAGTTTAGTAAAGATGGCCCATCCTTCCAGTCTACACTGGACACCTTCAGGACCAAAACAAGTAAAAGTTTGTTTTGTTTAACAACACCACTAAAGCACATTGATTAATTAAGCATCGACTATTGGATGTCAAACATTTGGTAATTCTGACACGCAGTCAACAGAAGAAACCGGCTAAATGTTTCCTAATGCAGAAAGAGATCTTTTATATGCACTTTCCCACAGACAGGAAAGCACATATCATGGCATTTGACCAGTTGTGGTGCACTGGTTGGAATGAGAAAAAAACCCCAATCAGTAAGATTGGATCCACTGAGGTGGTTTGATCCTGCAACGCAAGCGACATGTCGTGGTTAAGCCATCGGACATAAGTCTGGTAGGTACTTGGTTCACAGCCCAGCTAGCTATAGTACCGGCTCCCACCCAGAGCGAGTTTTTAACGACTTAATGGGCAGGTGTAAGACCACTATACCAACTTCTCTCTCACTAACCACTAACCCTCTGTCCTGGACATACAGTCCAGATAGCTGAGGTGTGTGCCCAGCACAGCGTGCTTGAACCGTAATCGGATATAAGCACGAAAATGAAATGAAATGAAATAAAGAAAGAATGTCAGACCACACCTGCAATTGGTGAGATACGTGACAGGACGTCATAAAATGTTGTTTCATCTGGCCCATAAATTCCATTAATTTAACGTGATCCAGTATGAGTGTACTACAGGCCTTTTCACCAGGGAATGTTGTTTTCTTACTATAGTATGTACTACAAGTTATGTATTTCCGAGCCGATTGTTGTCTAAATTGCACACAAAAGTAGAGTTTTTATATTACAGTGAAACCTCTCAAAACCGGACCCTCTATAAACCTGAATCCCCTCAAAACCGGACAGTTTTCATGGCCCCCTTTTAAATATCTGTACAGAAGAGAACCTCACTAAACCGGATACCTCTTAAAACCAGACTTTTTACTTGATTCCGAGGGTGTCCGGTTTAGAGGATTTTCACTTTATTTTCAAAACACTTTTACTTTGTTTCTTAAGTGAAATCAAACTGAAATTATTCACAACAAGACACTTCCTGTTATAGCTGAAACTAGACGTTACCCCCCCTCCCACCCACCCACCTCATTTTTTCTGATCTATTTTAAATGTAAAATGTTGTAATATTTACATCCACAGAACTAGCTCTGGATCAGCAAAAAATTTCACCAAATTATCTATTAAACTTCCAAATTTTATAGACACCCAGTTATTATGTAACAAAATATCAATTAATACTTGAAATTCTTTGGGCAAACCGGCCTCGGTGGCATCGTGGTTATAGGCCATTGGTCTACAGGCTGGTAGGTACTGGGTTCGGATCCCAGTCGAGGCATGGGATTTTTAATCCAGATACCGACTCTAAACCCTGAGTGAGTGCTCCGCAAGGCTCAATGGATAGGTGTAAACCACTTGCACCGACCAGTGATCCATAACTGGTTCGACAAAAAAGCCATGGTTTGTGCTATCCTGCCTGTGGGAAGTGCAAATAAAAGATCCCTTGCTGCTACTCGTAAAGAGTAGCCCATGTAGTGGCGATAGCGGGTTTCCTCTCAAAATCTGTGTGGTCCTTAACCATATGTCTGACGCCATATAACCGTAAATAAAATGTGTTGAGTGCATCGTTAAATAAAACATTTCTTTCTTTCCGTCTTCCTTTGGGCAAATTAAAATAAAATTTGCCAGTTGTTTTAAAAATTCACAGTTGACGAATTTAGCAAGTGCCAGAGCTAACCCAGCTAGTGCTCCACAACTGGTATAACAAAGGCTGTGGTATGTACTATCCTGTCTGTGAGATGGTGCATATAAAAAATCCCTTGCTGCTAATCGAAAAGAGTAGCCCATGGAGTAGTGACAGCAGGTTTCCTCTCTTTATGCCGTATCTGTGTGGTCCTTAACCTTATGTTGTTCGACGCCATATAACCGTAAATAAAATGTGATGAGTGTGTTGTTAAATAAAACATTTACTTCCATGTTTATATTTACATGTTGATTGAAAGGATGTGAAACAGTGTTAGCCACATATGTGACTATACGGGGAGAGAAAAAATAAAATTGTCAATCGGTCCCACATGATGATGTCATCACTACCCCAGTGGGGGGTGGGCTGGGGGGTACAGGGGCCTACCTTCCATATACGCAGGTACGCAGCTGCGTACCACCTGAGATTACAAATATATTTTTTTATTTATTAAAATATATGATGTAAATACGTGTGTATGCTCTATGCCAATAGCGTTTTATTCCATCACCGAAAAAGTGCGTACACCTGAAAATCCCAAGCTAGTATTGTCATCTATGGGATTTGATTTGATGGTAGACACCCTTCAACTAAATGTCCTGAGCTATTGTCTAAGACATTTTTCCTTTTGGATGTGTTTCTCCTATTAATAGTGTTAAAATAAATTACCATGTGCTGACATTCTGATGTTGGGAGGCGTGTCATGCTGTATGACAGCCAATCAATCAAACATCATGTCACATTCTTACACAGGTCAACTGTTTTATCAAGATAATGGACCCAAAACAATATCTTTTTATTTAACACTCATCAAAAATTATAAAAGTACATGTATCTTGGTGTAAAAATAAAAATTATGATTTTTTTTTCAGAACAAAGGTTAAATAACAGTACCATTGGCATTCCTATATATGGGGGGGGGGGGGGGGGGGCGGGACGTAGCCCAGTGGTAAAGCATTTGTTTGATACACAGTCAGTCTAGGATTGATCCCAGTCGGTAGACCCATTGGGCTATTGCTCGTTCCAACCAGTGCTCCACAACTGGTGTAACAAAGGCCGTGGTATGTACTATCCTGTCTGTGGGATGGTGCATATAAAAGATCCCTTGCTGCTAATCGAAAAGAGTAGACCATGAAGTGGCGACAGCGGGTTTCCTCTCTCTATATCTGTGTGGTCCTTAACCATATGTCCGATGCCATATAACAGTAAATGAAATGTGTTGACTGTCGTTAAATAAAACATTTCCTTCCTTCCTTCCTTCCTTCCTTCTTATATAAGGGAACAAAATTTAAAAGGTGAGGAATATTTGTTTAAGGACACCACAGCACATATTAACCGAAATAAATTTTTGTGTCTAACATATGGTTATTTTGCCATTTCATCAACAGACAAAAAGAGAGAAGAAACCCATTCCTGCCATACATGTAGGTTACTCTTACTATTAACCAATGGATATTTTATATGCATTTTACTATGGACAGGACAGTACATACCATGGCATATAATGTACCAGTAATGGATCACTGGTTGGGATGGGGAAAAACTCTTGATTCCATCAGTAATGATTGATCTTATGACCCATTCGTACCTCAGACAAGTGGTTTACTACTGGTCTACATCCCACCCGGTAGAACTGGGCAGTATAACGTATATACCATTTGGTATCGGTATCATGTCAATATTGATTTATGTACCAAGCAATACTGAAATTTTGGTATTGAAAAATGTTATCCGCCATTTAGTAAAGCACTAACAATATATCTAATGGATGCAACATAGCTTAAAAGAAGAGACCGAGAACGTGTGTATGGAATTTAATTTTAATTTTATTGAGATGAATTTAGTGGATGAGACTTAACTCGAGCATGCATTTAAGGCCAAGTATACCGAAAATATTGCTCAATATCGGTATCGGTATTTGCATCAGTACCGAATACCATACAGATACCGAGGCAAATCACACCAAACTGGTGACTAAAAGAATTAATTATTGAATGAACGAATGTATTTTTATTACACCCTAGTGTGAAGAATACATTGAATAAAAGTATAACTGCATTAAACAATAGATGGATGAATGATATAGAGGAATGGATGGATGGATATATTGATGAATGAATGGATGGATGGATGGATGGATGAAAGGATGGATGGATGGATGGATGGATGGATGGATGGATTAATGAATGGATTGATGAATGGATGGATAGGTGTGTGGGTGGGTGGATTAATGGGTGGATGGATATATGGATGAAATATCAATGAGTCAGCAGGTAGATGAATGAATGATAGTGTTTGGATGGATGAACGCATTGATAAATTGATGGATGGGTGGGAAAGTAGTTGCATGGAAGGATAGATGGGTGGGAAGATGGTTGGATAGATGGATCAATGGGTAGGAGGGTGGTTGGATGGGTAGATGGATGGATTGACTGACCGATGAATGGATGAATGAATGAAAAAATTATTGAATGAATGCATTAATAGGTGGATGGATTGATCTATGGATGGGTGGTTTGACCGATGGATGAATGAATGCATGAATTAATGGGTGGGTGGATGGATGGTTGTATGGATGGATTAACAATAGCATGATAATGCTGGAGCAAGTCTGGCTACACCAGTTCTTGCCATCACTGTTTTGATCAACAACACCATCCCCCTAATTATACCACTTTTCTGCTACTATATTTGCAACCATATGATGCATGAAGTAAAGTTTTGTTGTTATTTTTTAAACTGAAATAAAAATGTTATCATGTATTGTAAAACCCCTCTAATCCAGACACTCACGGGACCAAGTGAAAAAAAATGTCTCATTAAAGGGGTGTCCTGTTCAGAAAGGTTATTTTCTGTACTGAGATTTAAAAAGGCACCATGAAAAACATGAGAGAATTCCGGTTTATAGAGAGTCCAGTTATGAGGGATTTTACTGTACTTATACATCAGGTTTAAAAGGCAGTTTGTTCAATAAATGATGTATGATGTATTGTTATTCAAGTGTTTTGATGTCTGGGTGCTAATGTCACACAATATAAAAACACGGAAAATGTATATGGCACACACAATATAAAAACACGGAAAATGTATATTTCACACACCAAAAACCCTGACTGTATTCAGGTCTACTGAGTCTGTATTCAGGTCCACTGAAGTGTAACCTTAAATAATCTGTATATCACATCTTTAATGGCCATGTTATTATTATTATATTATTAATTATTTTTTTTTGTATTTTTGTTAATAGTCAAAGGAATGCTTAACACACACAAACACATTTTACAGACACTCGAATATACTGCAGGGGCGTAGGCTGAGGGGGTTCGCTTACAGAACTAAACTATACAGGTTTATACATATGGAGTTTCTGGTGGTTCAAAAACAAAATAGAAAAAGGGTCCACTTGGTTAATATTCGAACTCCCCAAGTAATTTTACTGGTAATTTTAATACTTTAGAATTGGGAAGAGATGATCCACTTATGTTTTTTTCCTGTATGTTGATGCACCATTGTTGTTGGTTTTTTCCCCTTCTGTCTGTCTGTTAAATGTAAACTTTGCCATGTGCAAACACGATGTTCACCAGTGTGTGACCCCCCCCCCCCGGAAATTGGCTGTACATTTAAATAGAAAAAAGAAAAAAAAAAGTACCATAAACCATCGACATAGCTGGAGTATTCTCTAGCGTTATTCCATTATATGTGTGTGTAATACTTCGGCAATCGTTGAAGACCAAATGGTAGTCAGCTACAGTGTCTGAAATACACATATCTCGCTAAACCAGATGCTACAGACCTAGCTATTCAGCCCCTTAAAGGAGACGACAATTAAGGCATTTGGCCTGGTATGCATATTCAACGATATATAATGCACATTATTGCTTAATATCAACACGTATAATTGTATAGTTAATTAATAAAACGGTTAAATGTGACGGCTATTATATATAACGGTCGCAGCCATTTTGTACCATCTCAGTGAGTACGCCCTCTGGCGAGCTGGTGGTTACGTAATACTTAATGCGTCACGTCAGGAATGAGCCTTAAAGGGACATTCCTGAGTTTGCTGCAATTTTTAAGATGTTATCTACTAACAGAGACTTTTTAACGACTGTAATTACATATCAAATCTATTTTTCTGCATAAAATATTAGTGGCTGTATATTAAACATGTTTCTGATCGTTCTAATATTTGTACTATGTTAAATTTCATTTTATTTCCTAAAATATACTTTTATCGTATGTACGAAATTATTTGAAGACAAAATCCAGTTTGGGCTTCTAACAAATATTAAGACGACCAGAAACACATTGGAAATACAGACACTGATATTCTAAACAAGAAAATATATTTAATATGTAAGTTTAATCGTAGAAATATTTTATTAGTCGGAAACATCTTACAATGCAGGAAAGTCAGGAATGTCCATTTAAGAACTAGAGAAACACAATCTACCTGGTTTTTGCGGGATGATAAATAGTCATACATTGCAATGTTCTGTAATAATACACATCCCAGTAAGCCAGCAATAAGTATATCCAGCACTATATATATTATTTTTCAATACCAAATAAAATACCATTGTCAAAGTGGCTACACAACAAGTTGAAATAATTAACAATGTTTTGCCCATGCATTAACCTACGTACTGAAATGATACACGGAGTGTTTTCTTAGTTAATTGGTCTATGCTATTAGTTGCTTCTACCTGTGATTCCTGATTGGCAGGTGTGTATTTGATTGGTAACCAGACGAGCCAATTAATTGACGCTGTCTAGACACAAAAATACATACGGGTATTGTGGAATATTACCTGTCGCCCCTAAAATTGTAATGGACATGGTTTATTACTGTAAATAGTTATGTAAAACTATTGATTAAGTAGACTTTTCCATCTAAAACCACAGAACTGACCAATTACGTATCCCAAAGAAAAGAAAATTATCACTTTGGTATTGTGGGTTGTCGTTTTTGCTCCAACGTAGCATATCAATAGGCCTAATAGTGTACATTTTTCCTTTGGATTATTAAACAGAGAAAAATACTATAACCCCATTTTGTTCCGTTAATGCAACTTGAAATATATTTAGTTAAATAGTTTATTATATTATTACGTCATTTATGCTGTTTTACAAGTCAGGTTGATCAAAGAGAAACGCCTTGTCGAAAATTACTGCTTTTGTTTACACTGTACATACAGGAGATGGTCAGGAGCTGACGTCACTTCGCCCCAAGCTATCCCACCAGACGTCACAAAAACGAAACAAAATGGCTGCCCCCAGTTAGCAGGAATAATCATGTTTTTTTATTAACTCTAAAATTACACGTTTTTCATTTGCTAAAGTGTTAGTATGTGTTGATGGTCCGGGTATGCGTCTTTCCAACACATAAGGCTCTTGCTTGAGTTGACCCTACCTTTAAGAACGATATTGGGAGGGAGGGAGTGAGTGGGGGGGGGGCACATGCCAGCTTTTTATCTTTATTTATATAGACAGGGCGAATTAACAACATTTGTATCCTCGATTGGGGTGAGGTCGATACAGGCCCCCGTCCCCTCAATTCCTACGGGCCGTCTATTGATACCTGAACCAGTAAAATAGTTCAAACGCAAAACTGAATATAGATACGCTAATTAAGCAACAAAGAGGAACTGGTTATCCGTCGCCCCCACCCATTAGATCTGCCCCTGAATTTTAAAGTGATTTGACGACCCGCTACATGACTTCCGGTGATGCAATTGTAAGGAGCAAAGTCCTCCGTACACTGGTAAAATTCCCGGTAAATAAAATGATAAATTAATCTATATGACACAGTTGTGTGGTCTAATTAACGAGCTACTCTCGATTCACTAATGTCAAAACCTATATTAGCTCCGGAACTTTCTTTTTGACCGACCGTTCAAAATTGCGCCCAAATTCCTCAATGAAACTTGCGCACCTTTTCTCTTGGCATAATTCTTGCTCCATTCAAAAGTCCATAGCACCATTACCCCCCCCCCCCACCCCTCCGCCTGCTACCGACCACGGTCGGGCTGCTGGTGCTCACTTACACCTGTCAGTGCAGGTGACCCCCTCCCCCCCCTCTTGCTTTCTCTGAATGTGCACGTAAAACCCTATGACCTGACCGGACAGTTGTGTGTACACATTATACATACAACTCGTTCTTTAGTTATGATGTGGCCATCTATGGTATTTATTTTGGATGACAGACCTTGTTTTGTCAGAAAAACAGATCTGTTAATCACTAAACCATTTTTATCAAAAGTTGTGGTTATCCCGGAAACGAATCACCGTATAATGAGCATGACCCAGATGTGACGTCATTAGGCATTCGGCAGATGCACGTTCACCAAGAAAACTATAAATGAAAAGTTAGTTTGCATGGAAATGATGCTGGATTCTGTTTCATTTTAATTGATAGTCTACCATTTTTACGAGGCTTTTATTTTATTCTTAGAATCTTTTATGGTTTTGGTTTTAGGTAGATTTTGGACCTGTATTTTCTAACGAATGGAAACAACTTTTGGTCGACAATATACTGCCCATAAAAAAATTAAGCAACTTATAGAGCCTAGTTCGTCCAATTCTCCTACAAAACTTTTGTTTTGTAAATAATTTCTGTTTGGTTTGACTGGTTTGACTTAAGAAGAAAAATAAAAGTGTTTTGGAAATAATAATAAAAAACCAAACTATTTTTGTGTGCAATTTAAAAAAAAAAATCTGTTCAGAAATATATACCTTGTAAAAAGAAAAGAAAAAAAAGGTGATACTCGTGTGAAGAACTATAGACATAGGCCCTAATTTCTGTTTCCTCTTTCATAAATCATATTTTTAAAAACTTAATGCTGACTTATTTTAACAATATCAGTAACATTTGATGCACATGTTTGTGACAAAACAATTCCAAATGTCAACACCATAAACTGAAAATAGGTTGATCAATTTTTTTCTTTTAATTATTTTTTTTGTTTTGTTGGGGGGGGGGGGGGGTCGGTAGGAAGGGTAGGGGCCAGTATACATAGAGCATACCATCAAACTATAAATCGGTGTTACAGTTCTGTCAATACTTTCAGTATCTATTATTAGCAAAAATAAGATAAAATCTATAAAATAAATGAGGGCCCAACTAGAATCCAGTAACGGGTCCAGGGGGGCCCAAGAGTCCGGACCCCCTATAACCTTTAATGGGAAACATGATTATATTAACTATTCCGTGTAAAAGGAGAGATCAGTCATCACATTTGGACACACACACACCCCCCTTCAGAAATCCTGCATCTGCCCCTGGAATCCATACACTTAATTTATGCACTTATTTTCTTGTTTGTATTTCTTGACTATAATGCAGAACTTCTGTCAGTTTATTTGTGTGGGGAAAACACAACTTGATTACATGTACTAAGTAAACTTGATAATATAACTAGGTTTACAAGTATGTGTGGCAACTCGCCCCACATACAGTAGAATCTTGCTGTGTCAAACTCGGAATGGTCGAATACACTACAAGACTCGAACCAAAAACAAAGTCCTGAGTCGAACACATCTAGAACACCAACGTCGAACCTAAAATGAAGTCTCGAGTTACACTTACATGTTGTTAACCGAATGGTTAGGTCGAACTAACCTACGAGTCAAACACATCTAGAACACCAACGTCAAACCTAAAATGAAGTCCCGAGTTACACTTACATGTTGTTAACCGAATGGTTAGGTCGAACTAACCTATGGATCAAACACATCTAGAACACCAACGTCAAACCTAAAATGAAGTCTCGAGTTACACTTACATGTTGTTAACCGAATGGTTAGGTCGAACTAACCTACGAGTCAAACACATCTAGAACACCAACGTCAAACCTAAAATGAAGTCCCGAGTTACACTTGCATGTTGTTAACCGAATGGTTAGGTCGAACTAACCTATGGATCAAACACATCTAGAACACCAACGTCAAACCTAAAATGAAGTCTCGAGTTACACTTACATGTTGTTAACCGAATGGTTAGGTCGAACTAACCTACGAGTCAAACACATCTAGAACACCAACGTCAAACCTAAAATGAAGTCCCGAGTTGCACTTGCATGTTGTTAACCGAATGGTTAGGTCGAACTAACCTATGGATCAAACACATCTAGAACACCAACGTCAAACCTAAAATGAAGTCCCGAGTTACACTTGCATGTTGTTAACCGAATGGTTAGGTCGAACTAACCTATGAGTCAAACACATCTAGAACACCAACGTCAAACCTAAAATGAAGTCCCGAGTTACACTTGCATGTTGTTAACCGAATGGTTAGGTCGAACTAACCTACGAGTCAAACACATCTAGAACACCAACGTCAAACCTAAAATGAAGTCCCGAGTTACACTTGCATGTTGTTAACCAAATGGTTAGGTCAAACTAACCTACGAGTCAAACACATCTAGAACACCAACGTCGAACCTAAAATGAAGTCCCGAGTTACACTTGCATGTTGTTAACCGAATGGTTAGGTCGAACTAACCTACGAGTCAAACACATCTAGAACACCATCGTCAAACCTAAAATGAAGTCCCGAGTTACACTTGCATGTTGTTAACCGAATGGTTAGGTCGAACTAACCTATGGATCAAACACATCTAGAACACCATCGTCAAACCTAAAATGAAGTCCCGAGTTACACTTGCATGTTGTTAACCGAATGGTTAGGTCGAACTAACCTACGAGTCAAACACATCTAGAACACCAACGTCGAACCTAAAATGAAGTCCCGAGTTACACTTGCATGTTGTTAACCGAATGGTTAGGTCGAACTAACCTACGAGTCAAACACATCTAGAACACCATCGTCAAACCTAAAATGAAGTCCCGAGTTACACTTGCATGTTGTTAACCGAATGGTTAGGTCGAACTAACCTATGGATCAAACACATCTAGAACACCAACGTCAAACCTAAAATGAAGTCCCGAGTTACACTTGCATGTTGTTAACCGAATGGTTAGGTCGAACTAACCTATGAGTCAAACACATCTAGAACACCAACGTCAAACCTAAAATGAAGTCTCGAGTTACACTTACATGTTGTTAACCGAATGGTTAGGTCGAACTAACCTACGAGTCAAACACATCTAGAACACCAACGTCAAACCTAAAATGAAGTCTCGAGTTACACTTACATGTTGTTAACCAAATGGTTAGGTCGAACTAACCTACGGATCAAACACATCTAGAACACCAACGTCGAACCTAAAATGAAGTCCCGAGTTACACTTACATGTTGTTAACCGAATGGTTAGGTCGAACTAACCTACGAGTCAAACACATCTAGAACACCAACGTCAAACCTAAAATGAAGTCCCGAGTTACACTTGCATGTTGTTAACCAAATGGTTAGGTCGAACTAACCTATGGATCAAACACATCTAGAACACCCAACGTCAAACCTAAAATGAAGTCTCGAGTTACACTTGCATGTTGTTAACCGAATGGTTAGGTCGAACTAACCTACGAGTCAAACACATCTAGAACACCAACGTCAAACCTAAAATGAAGTCCCGAGTTACACTTGCATGTTGTTAACCGAATGGTTAGGTCGAACTAACCTACGAGTCAAACACATCTAGAACACCAACGTCAAACCTAAAATGAAGTCCCGAGTTACACTTGCATGTTGTTAACCGAATGGTTAGGTCGAACTAACCTATGAGTCAAACACATCTAGAACACCAACGTCGAACCTAAAATGAAGTCTCGAGTTACACTTGCATGTTGTTAACCAAATGGTTAGGTCGAACTAACCTACGAGTCAAACACATCTAGAACACCAACGTCAAACCTAAAATGAAGTCCCGAGTTACACTTGCATGTTGTTAACCAAATGGTTAGGTCGAACTAACCTACGAGTCACATCTAGAACACCAACGTCAAACCTAAAATGAAGTCCCGAGTTACACTTGCATGTTGTTAACCGAATGGTTAGGTCGAACTAACCTACGAGTCAAACACATCTAGAACACCAACGTCAACCTAAAATGAAGTCCCGAGTTACACTTGCATGTTGTTAACCAAATGGTTAGGTCGAACTAACCTACGAGTCACATCTAGAACACCAACGTCAAACCTAAAATGAAGTCCCGAGTTACACTTACATGTTGTTAACCAAATGGTTAGGTCGAACTAACCTACGAGTCAAACACATCTAGAACACCAACGTCAAACCTAAAATGAAGTCCCGAGTTACACTTGCATGTTGTTAACCAAATGGTTAGGTCAAACTAACCTATGAGTCAAACACATCTAGAACACCGATTGGGTTTCAGCCAACAGGATTCAACTATTTTAATTATGTTTTTTTGTTTTTTGTTTTTTTTAAATTTAAATTTCACCTGCCCTGTGTAAAATAATATGTTGGTTGGCTGCAAGGAATGTTTTGAAATAAAAGAAGGCGATGTGTTGGTAACAAGTTAACTTGCAGACATAATTCAAATGTACCTGTAGTTATGCGTCTTTGTTTAAAATGACAAATACTTGAGAAATGTGATAGTTCACCAGTCGGGAATGCAAACAGTTGCCGCCAGTCACTGCAGTTTACAGGAATGGAATTTGAACACTTCACAGAGCACCCGTTACAGATCGGCTGTGATACAACCACTTGTTGCAATGGCATGTTGATTGTACAGAAAACATAATTCATCAACACTCATGACTGTCAAGAAAGTAATTGGGCTCCAGGGCAAGTCAAGTGGGTGCACCATACAGAGGACTGCTGTATACTAAAGTTGACGACAGACACTTTTCGCACCTGGGGCCCGGACGTAGCTCAGTGTTCTGTGGTACAGCGCTCGCTTGATGCACGATCCCTGTCGGTGGGCTCATTTGGTTATTTCCTATCCTGTCTGTTGGATGGTGCATATAAAAGATCCCTTGCTGCTAATTGAAAAGAGTAGCCCATGAAGTGGTGACAGCGGGTTTCCTCCCTCAATATCTGTGTAGTCCTTAACCATATGTCCAATGCCATATAACCGTAAATAAAATTTGTTGAGTGCGTTGTTGCATAAAACATTTTCTTTTTGCAATCTCTGTTTTAGCTTAACATACAAAGAATATAACATAATATAACATATTATAACATATTATAACATATTATCTACCACAACTTCAATTCAAAGAATTTGTTTGTGCATACTGGTAACACCAATTTTTATTCTCAGAGGCTTGCTGGAAATTTCTGTCAGGCTATCTAGACAAAAATAATTGGTAAACGTCCCATCCTACCCACATGAAAAGGCCTCAGCAATTTTTTTTTTTTTTTTTTTTTTTTTTACAATATAGGCCTATTTTAAAGCTGAGACCCATTACAAGTAAATAAAAAAATATGTGGTTCCAGCTAAATGTGAATTTCCTTTTAGGGTAGATAGGTAGGCGATAACATTTTTAAAAACGTTTTTTTAATTCTTAAAATCTGTCAAACTGGTCTTGACAAAGAACAATAAAGTAACATTTAAAACAAATACTGCATCCTCTCACCATTTTGAAGATCAGTATTTGGGAAAAAAACAATTTTATTGTCTGCAAAAATTACTTATAAACAAAATTGGGGTCGGTCAGGTAACTGGAACCATACATATTTTTGGGAGGGCCTTATCATGAAGGAAGGAAATGTTTTTATTTAACGACGCACTCAACACATTTTATTTACAGTTATATGGCATCAGACATGGTTAACGACCACACAGATATTGAGAGAGAAAACCCGCTGTTGCCACTTCATGGGCTACTCTTTTTCGATTAGCAGCAAGGGATCTTTTATATGCACCATCCCACAGACAAGGTGGTACATACCACAGCCTTTAATATGCCAGTCGTGTTGCACTGGCTGGAATGAGAAATAGCTGACGGCGATGAATCCCAGACAGACCACACATCGAGCAAACGATTTACCACTGGGCTACATCCCGCCCCTGGCCGTATCATGATGAAAGTATAATTATGAAAGTACATGTATATATGGTTTTGCAGTGTAAGCAAAGAAGTTATATAATATATACTCAGCAAAGAAAGTTTAGCTAATGTTAAAAGAAATGACATAACATTTATAAATTAACCTATTTTTATTAATTAGTATTCACATCTGAAATGTTTACCATTTGCAAACAATATAAACTCATCAACCTTTGCCCCGTAACACAACAGGACCACCTGGTTTTCTTTTAAGTTTATTCAACCATGGCAAATTTAGATGTCGTAAAAGATATTTGCTAAACTTTCGTTGTTGAGTATATATAATATTATTGATGATCTAATTATGATGGTATTTGCTATTATCATCACTGACCTGAGATAACTGTAACAGAAACATGAGGTCACATTTTTTTTATTTCCCTGAGTTGCCCAGTCTTGACATATTGAAAATAGTTTCATCACATGGTGCATGGGGAAGAAATGTAAACATTAGTTTTGAAATATTTAAGCATTGGATGATGCCAGTGCTGTTAGTTGGATACCATCTTTCTCTGGGAGATGACTGGGGTGTCGATATGTTAATGGGTTCGTAATTCCAGCCACTATAGTGCATACACAGCTATGTTGAATATACAGGGTTTAATATGGCCAGAAATTGCCTGTACAGTATGCAAAGCAACAACAAAGTCAGCTAGTCATAGGTGGTCAGCTAGATGGTTTCCAGCATGTTTCATCAGTTGTCTGTGTTGATGTGTGACCAGAGTAAAGTGTAGAAGTAGGAGGGCCAACAATTGAACATGTTGGATAATTACTGCCGAACTTGTGTGTTCAACTGGGGTGATTACTAACTTTAAAACAACCACCTATGGTTTGCCAGTTGATTGTTTTGTTGTGTTGCGTTGCGTGCTGTATTCACAATTTGTCTTAAATTATTTTAAATATTTTTGCAACTTCTGATTAAATTATGTGCATGTATTTAATGTTTTTTGTTACCAAATTTATTGTGTTATTTTTCTCTCCAAATTGTGTTATTATTATTAATTTATATGCTATAAAAATTATTAACTTTGTTCTTTTTTACAAATTCTATCATATACCTTAATTATTATTTTTTGAAACAAATTTTTCAGGTGGCAATCGAAAAACAGACACAGATGACTGCTTGGAATTTCGAATCGACTTGAACAACCGAAAGGCTCCAGAAATAGTTGCCCCCGAGTTTGTCGTGAAACCGCGGCGACAGTTTGTCGATGAGGGACAATCAGCGGTGTTCAAGATGTCGTTCGATGGATCTCCGGACACGAGTGTGTCGTGGACGATGAACGGAGAGCCGATTGAGAATGACTCCAAGCACAAGATATACGAGAAAGATGGATTCCACTACCTGGAGGTTGACAAAGTTTCCGAGTCTGATAAAGGCAAATATGAATGTACGGTGGAGAACTCTTCAGGAAAAGCATCTGTGTCTGCAGATTTAGAAGTATTTGGTGAGTGAAGCTATAGTTATTTATTTGGTGTTAATAAAGTTTGTTTTATTTAATGACAACATTAGAGCACAGGGGCGAGACGTGGCCCAGTGGTAACGCGTTCGCTCGATGCGCAGTTGGTTTGGGATCGATCCCCATTCAGTGGGCCCATTGAGCTATTTCTCACTGCAGCCAGTGCACCACGACTGGTGCATCAGAGACCGTGGTATGTGCTATCCTGTCTGTGGGATGGTGCATGTAAAAGATCCCTTGCTGCTAATCGAAAAGAGTAGCTCATGAAGTGGCGACAGCGGGTTTCCTCTCTCAATATCTGTGTGGTCCTTAACCATATGTCTGACACCATATAACCGTGAATAAAATGTGTTGAGTGCATCGTTAAATAAAACATTTCCTTCCTTCGACTGGAGCACATTCATTTATTAATCATCGGCTATTGGATGTCAAACATTTGGTCATTCTTACTTGTAGTCAGCAGAGGGAAACCTACATTTTTATGCATTTTTCATTTCTTATAGTGTTAGTATGTGTGTTGGTATGCATCTTTTTAACACATAAGGCTCATGTTGGAGTTTAGTCTCCCTTTAATGCAGCAAGGGATCTTTCATATGCACCATTCCACAGACAGGATAGCACATACCACGGCCTTTGATATACCAGTCGTGGTGCACTGGCTGGAACGAGAAATAGCCCAATAGGCCCACCTACGGAAATCGATCCTAGGCTGACTGCGCATCAAGCAAGAGCTTTACCACTGGGCTACGTACGTCCCACCCCTGTGAAACTATTATTACATTATTCGGTGTTGATCTGAACAACATCAAAAAAAAAAAAATTTGGGTCTCATTAACCTCTTTGCTATTGATGATTTTGCTACACAGTACTATTAACTAATCTAAGTTAGAAAACTCCTTCTATTTTTGCAAATTGAAGCTAAAGGGCTTGAACTGGTGTCATAAGAAAAAGTATAAAAGGAAGTAACTCATCGGATTAACTAGTTTTTCTGCTATGAGGAATGTAAACTAGTACAGTGCATGTCCACACACTATGTATATCCTCAGTGCACTAAATAGGTTAAACTGGCCTCGGTGGCGGTGTGGTTAGGCAATCGGTCTACAGGCTGGTAGGTAATGGGTTCGGATCCCAGTCGAGGCATGGAATTTTTAATCCAGATACCGACTCCAAACCCTGAGTGAGTGCTCCGCAAGGCTCAATGGGTAGGTGTAAACCACTTGCACTGACCAGTGATCCATAACTGGTTCAACAAAGGCCACGGTTTGTGCTATCCTGCCTGTGGGAAGTGCAAATAAAAGATCCCTTGCTGCTAATCGGAAAGAGTAGCCCATGTAGTGGCGACAGCAGGTCTACTCTCCAAATCTGTGTGGTCCGTAACCATATGTCTGACGTCATATAACCGTAAATAAAATGTATTGAGTGCGTCGTTAAATAAAACATTTCTTTCTTTAAATAGGTTAAATGTACATATTATTTCCAAAATCAGTATATAATATGCATTTATTAAAAATATATTTGCTATTAAAACCAACTTTACTTGTTATTCATAACATTGTGATTTTGTAAAAGAAATTTTAAAACATTTTTGCCCTTATCTGAATATGCTCATAACTGGGTGACTTGGGCTAAAAAATCTGATGTGTTTTCATCTTAGACATCTATGATTATCTAGTGAAATGAAAACAGATTCAACAGAAAATAAATGCTTTAGGCCAGTTTGCAAAGTCAAATAAGAAAAAGGAGGTAACCACAGGCTAATGATTCTGTTTTTAAACTTGTCAGAATATTTACTCCTATTTGCGAACAGATTTGTAGTTTCTGCAGTGTTATTTATTAAACAAAACAAACTTTAAATTTGTTTATGAAAGCAGAAAGTTGATCACTGTAAACCTGATTGCTTTAGATGTTGTTCTGAATTAATATGAATTTTGTTTGTTATGAATTAATATAAATTTTGTTTGTTTTCAGTGAAAACAGGTCCACTTGACAAAAAGATACCAGGACCAACGTTAGTTCAACCTCTCAAGGATATTACTGTTGCCGAGGGCGACCGCAATGTTGTTATAGACTGCCGTGTGTCTGGTAGGTATAACTCACATATTTAAGGATTGTCTGTTATTTCTTTTACGTTCATTGGGATATGTACAAAAAAAATATCCGCAAACTGTGTGACGCGGCAAAGCCATTCTCACATAAGTTTGCGAATTTTTATTTATTTATTCATACCCAGATGAATGTAAAAGAAATAACAAAAAATACTTATAATTAAATTTGAAACATACTTACTAATAATAACACTAAAAGTTTATCTTTTATTTTGAATTATTTTTTGGTTCTTAAACGATAATGCTTAGTAAGACAAACTACTAATATAAAGTGACGTCATCATATATGACGTTCACTGACGTTATTTTTACGTTCATCGACAAAAGAACAAACTCATTGATATGGCTGGACCAATGGGATGATGTCTACTTGTAATGAATGTAACGGAAATTTAATTACTGTAGATTAGCACTCAGAATTCATGGAGTCTTTGTCAGCAATTAGTGGAATGGACATATCACGCAAACTAGAACAATATAAGATTGGTAGACAAGATACAAAATTGTCTACCAAATTTTATATTTGTACTTTTAGCACAGGTGTTTTATAGTAAATGTAGAATTTTTATACACCTACTAATGTCATCCATCCATAAATTGTTTATTGATTGATTGATTGAATGAATGAATGAATGAATGAATGAATGGATGAGTGAATGCATGCATGGTTGATCGATCGATCGATTCATTCATTCATTCATTCATTCAATCATTTATATTGCCATTGTAATTTATGTGTGGATACTACATACAGTATTTTATATTTTGTAAATGAGGAGATCGCCTCTTTAAAATATTATATGGTTGCTATGACAACAGGAGCTACGAAGGACTGCTCTGCTGCCTGGTTCAAGGATGGCAAGGAGATCAAACCTGGCCGTGAATTCCGAACGAAGTTTGACAACAGGATTGCCTCCCTTACCATATCGGAAACTCTGGAAGAGGATAATGGGCAGTATGAGTGTGTGATATCTGGAGCATTCGGTGAACTGAGGACGAGTGGCTTTATCACTGTGGAGGGTGAGTTTATTGTCTGCTTTTTTAATACTACAGATTTGGGTTAGTATGAGAGATGAGAGAGAGAGATAGAGAGAGAGAGAGAGAGAGAGAGAGAGAGAGAGAGAGAGAGAGAGAGAGAGAGAGAGAGAGAGAGAGAGAGAGAGACACACACAGACAGACAGACAGACAGACACACAGAGAGAGAGAGATAGAGAGAGAGAGACACGGAAAGAGGGAGAAAGAGACATGGAGAGAGGGAGAGAGAGAATGGGAGAAAGGTGGAGAAGAGAAAGGAGGAGGTAGAGAGGTGGGAAGGGGGAGAAACAGTTAGGGTGAGGGAGAAAGGGTGAGGGTGAGAGAAATAGAGAGATATACCCTAATCCTTCTGGCTATGCCACTATGAATCAACTACATTGACAATATATGACGAATATCTTATATTATTTAATGTGCAAACAAAAAATAGGCTATGCAAAATTAGACATGCATAAGTAAATCAAACTATCCTCTCAGTCTGCAGAGATCTAAAAGGAAATGAACATTATTTTATTGATTTCAGTTTCCAATGAACTGCGGGAGCCTCCCGTTTTTGTCCGTGAACTGCACGACATGGAAGTGGACAACGGTGATAAAGTCGAGCTGGTGGTCGAGGTCAAAGGTCAGTGCTTATTTATAGTAACATGAAGACAAATGTAATTTCAGTCGAACAACACAACCTCGTTAATTTCTTTTAATTTTTAATTAAAGGGCTGGACATAACTCAGTGGTAAAGCGCTCACTATATGCCTACTATTTCTTATTCCCGCCAGTGTATTTTCAGAACTAATCAACTAGAAATAGTATGGAAGTGTGGGATTTATCTCAGTGGTAAAGCGCTCGCTATATGCCTACTATTTCTTATTCCCGCCAGTGTATTTTCAGAACTAATCAACTAGAAATAGTATGGAAGTGCGGGATTTATCCCAGTGGTAAAGCGCTCGCTATATGCCTACTATTTCTTATTCCCGCCAGTGTATTTTCAGAACTAATCAACTAGAAATAGTATGGAAGTGCGGGATTTATCCCAGTGGTAAAGCGCTCGCTATATGCCTACTATTTCTTATTCCCGCCAGTGTATTTTCAGAACTAATCAACTAGAAATAGTATGGAAGTGCGGGATTTATCCCAGTGGTAAAGCGCTCGCTATATGCCTACTATTTCTTATTCCCGCCAGTGTATTTTCAGAACTAATCAACTAGAAATAGTATGGAAGTGCGGGATTTATCCCAGTGGTAAAGCGCTCGCTATATGCCTACTATTTCTTATTCCCGCCAGTGTATTTTCAGAACTAATCAACTAGAAATAGTATGGAAGTGCGGGATTTATCTCAGTGGTAAAGCGCTCGCTATATGCCTACTATTTCTTATTCCCGCCAGTGTATTTTCAGAACTAATCAACTAGAAATAGTATGGAAGTGCGGGATTTATCTCAGTGGTAAAGCGCTCGCTATATGCCTACTATTTCTTATTCCCGCCAGTGTATTTTCAGAACTAATCAACTAGAAATAGTATGGAAGTGTGGGATTTATCCCAGTGGTAAAGCGCTCGCTATATGCCTACTATTTCTTATTCCCGCCAGTGTATTTTCAGAACTAATCAACTAGAAATAGTATGGAAGTGCGGGATTTATCTCAGTGGTAAAGCGCTCGCTATATGCCTACTATTTCTTATTCCCGCCAGTGTATTTTCAGAACTAATCAACTAGAAATAGTATGGAAGTGCGGGATTTATCTCAGTGGTAAAGCGCTCGCTATATGCCTACTATTTCTTATTCCCGCCAGTGTATTTTCAGAACTAATCAACTAGAAATAGTATGGAAGTGCGGGATTTATCTCAGTGGTAAAGCGCTCGCTATATGCCTACTATTTCTTATTCCCGCCAGTGTATTTTCAGAACTAATCAACTAGAAATAGTATGGAAGTGCGGGATTTATCTCAGTGGTAAAGCATTCGCTTGATGCGTGGTCAGTTTAGGATCGATCCCCATCATTGGGCTATTTCTCATTCTAGTCATGCACCAGGACTGGTCTATCAAAGGCCATGATGTGCTATCCTGTCTGTGGGATGGTGCATATAAAAGATCCCTTGCTACTAATGGAAAAATGTAGCAGGTTTCCTCTCTAAGACTATATGTCAAAATCACCACGTTTGACATCCAATAGCCGATGATTAATAAATGAATGTGCTTCTAATTTTATCTTTTGGAACGGTATGGGTATGAATTTTAAGAGCCTACAAACTGAGCTTGTTAAATATCAGTATTAAAACAATTTTCATTTTAGTTGATTTTAATTAATTGATATGTTGATTTTAATAAATTTTAAATAACTGATAAAATATTTATGAAATATGAAGATGAAGAATGTATTTTGAAAAAAGGGAGCACAAAAAAGGTTGTGTTGTTAGCCTGAGTTACATTATCTTGTGAATATTTTTGCATCCAGTTGTTGTGATTAGCTAGTGACATTTTTATTGTGTGTGATGCATATTAAAAGTGTATTGGCCATCTTGAAATCCCTTGCTGTAGCCTATATTACAGCTAGGTCTATTGGATGCTTGTTTGGTTTATTTAATAAATTCTGTAATGTCTTTATAGTCATATTTAACTTACTGTACTAGCACAACAACTATACTATACAACCTGAGTCATCTTCTCCACTGCAGAATTGTCTTCCCTTGCCAGTCGAGCCTGATAAGGCCATGCCAGACATTCCGACAAATGTATAACCTCAATTAAGCCAAAACACAATGTATGTCTGGGTAAGTTTTAGGAAAAAACCCCAATTACAGTTAAATACACATCTCACTTTGACAAAGAACGAAAAAACCAAAAGTTTTGCAGAGCTCGTAAAGTTTACTAACGCAATGGAGGACTACAGAATTGAAAACGATGGTCTGCCCATGCATGGATATGGATATACATCCAGCAAGGGAAGACAATTCTGCAGTGGAGCAGATAGCTCAGATTGTATAGCACAGTTGTTGTGCTAGTACTAGGTAAGTATGAATAATAATGAAAATTAGAAACAAATGTTCTAAATTTCATTGGTTGCCTGACTCATTAAGTTTATCCTCCCACTGCTATAATTGTTTTGTTTTGAATGTTATAAATGGCTTGAATTGATTTCTGTGTTTTGTAACATTTTCTTCAATAACAGTAAAGACACTAACATGAATGGGGTTGTTAATTATATTGGTTATATACAAAATGGTAATAATTGGAAATAATCACAAGAAAAACAGTAACAGTTAGATTTTTAAAACTTATTTCTTATAGAAATTATTTTTAAGAATAAAAATAAAAAATAAAATAGATAAATAACTACGTTAATTAACACCAGACCTCGCCGGTTATGGAGAGCTATCACTCTCACTGTCCATCACTCACCTGAGACTTATTGAAGGAGAGTCCTTTTTAGCTCCTCTTAAAATGGAAATTTATATGGTATCAATACGGTAATATCTTAAATGGCTCCCCATAAACTTAACTTCAGGCACAACAGAAGCAAGTACACATTTGGGGAGGGGGAAGCTGACTTAAAAGGAGGGTGCAAAGCAAAGTTTCTAGGGAGTTTCAGGGGTATGATCCCCCGTAAAATTTTGAAAACTAGATGTCCTGAAATGCAATGTAAAATTCATCTCTGTCTTCAGATTTACTACCAATAATATCCATAATAGAATTATTGGGGTGGGGGAGGGCCTAGAGCCGTCACAGCCCCTCTGATCCACCGTACCTAAACAAAGGGGAGGTCTGTAACACTGTGTGTGTGTTGTGTTTTTGCGTCTGCTTGCTGCATGTTTGTGTTTGTTTTCTGGCATGTGTTGTGTGTGTTTCCAGGCTCGCAGCCCGTCAACGTGTTCTGGATCCACAACAACCGCGAGATCCTGCCGCAGGACTCTGAATACACGCAGGTCGCCGACGGCGATGTCCGTAAACTAATCCTGTCCCGGGTGTTTGAGCAGGACACCGGGGAGTATGTGTGCGAGGCGTACAACGATTACGGTGACACTGACACATTCTGTAGGTTGCAGGTCCGAGGTACGTTGTTGTTACCATGGTAACGAGGAAAGAATTTAGACGCATCTTGTCGGAAATATTGTTTAAATATATCTGAGGTGTACAATGATTACACTGACACAGATACGTTCTGTAGATTGCAGGTCCAAGGTACGTTGTTGTTACCATGATAACAAGGAAATAATTTAGACGCACTTAGTCGGAAATATTGTTTAAATACGTCTGTAAGGCGTACAATGATTACAGTGACACAGATACGTTCTGTAGATTACAGGTTCGAGGTATGTTGTTACTATGGTAATGCAGAAGTAACTAAAATGCACCTTATTGGAAATATTTTTTCTTTTCTACTTCACCTGGCCTCAAACAAATGCCTATTTCCTTAAGGATATTAGTCTGGTCCGAACATCACAACAACCAATGGGATAGTCTTAGATTTGTCCAATGAGTTCTCCTTCCTGTTTAGATATGTTGAGACATGTTAAATGGATCCTTCTTTATTACAACATGTTCTATAGATCACAGGTCAGAGGTCAGTTACCATGGCAGGCCTGTGCCAAGGATTTGTTTAAGGCGCTTACATATTTAGCATCATTATAACACAAAAATCAAGCCAAAAGAAGTGGGGTAGTGGATTGAAAACAGTTAAGTGTTTGCCTTCAATCCATCAAATCATGTTGGGGTTGTTTTGTTTTTTTGTTTTTTTTTGGGGGGGGGTTTGGGGGGGGTGTTAAAACTTTTTTTGAAAATAACCCATCAATTCCCCACCCCCAATAATTTAATAATTTGCGCCATGTTGTTGCTGTTGATTTCAGCGTCGTGTTAAATGCTTGTTGTGATTTCTGCTTGTACCTAAGCTAAGAATGCTGACTTCACAGTATATTCCATTTATACCCCCTCTCCCCCCAAAAAAACCCCCAAACAACTCGTTAATAAAATAAAATTTTACGGTCTTTTTAAAATCCAGTTAACTTATTAAATGTCACCTCACAGTTTTACAAATATATATCTAGCATTATCTAACAAATATGATTATTGTAAACTAATTCAGTGTACGTTTAACTGCAATTTGTATAAATACTGCATGTTCATTTCCCGCGATCGCGATCTGCATGCGTGCTCACCACCATGGGTACAAAATTAACAAAGACAAAGGAAATAACCGAAACTGCAGTTAGGTATTCATTGATGCAAACAACTATTGTTTTTTTTACAAATTTACATCAAGATTTACTTCTGTGTAATTGTATTGTTTAATGTCCGCAACGATGTCTCTTGACACGTGGGTGTTAGCTGACTCTGAAGCGTGACGTATATTACGCCGAGAGCTTTTCTCAGTTCAGCCAACGAACGTTCTTCCTAACGTTCGCGAACTATTTGATTGGTGTCCGTCGTCTCCATTTGGTTTAACGTGAAGCGCACAAACCAGTGTAGCGAACGTTTTGTTTTCGCTCGATCTGGCTGAACTCAGCCCTTGGGATAGCCGACATGTCTTTCGGCCCTGAACTGGCATGTGTATTCAAATTGACATGCATTGTCGGTTTGTTTTTATTACTTTGGTTCAAAGTCTTTACAAAGTTAAAATAACATGTTACATATCTTCCAGACATTGAATCACCGTCACATTGCTGTCATACATGTCGAATGCATGCCGTTAAAATTAATAACCTTGATTATTAAAATTAGCAAACATCGTAAGGCATACGCAGTATTCTGGATAGCACCGTTTCTTGTTACCGGTCGTGAGATCGCTATTATGCTAATTGAATATTTGGTATTACATGTATTATGTTTGAGGTGTCGAATAGATTATGTAACCGTTTGTTCACATCACAAGATAGAAAATGGCTCAGCCAAAATGTTATTCACCATTTTTTTTTTGTAAAAATTATTTTTAATTAGCCGATGGCTAAATTGGTTACCGACAGCACGAGCCCTGGATGTTTTCAGTATGTGTTTTGGGAAGGGGGTGTTGGGATAGAAATTACTGATTGCCAACTTAACTGTACTATTAAAAAGTGCTTCATCTATTGTTTATTGAGTTATAATAGTACAGTTGATTCTGTCAATGGGCATCTTCTTTGATCGGCCTTGAAGCTTGATTGCTCGGCACGGGAATCCCGTTACGCGTAAACCCTCCTCTGCTCAAGCAAATCTTTTATGGATATATTTTCTGGGACATCATGTTTCGACCCCTCATCCTAGAAATTTCACTCACCAGGCTGGACACCAACCCCCTTGCATAAATTCCTGCACGTGTACCATTCAAATATTGATCGACTCTTTTAACAGAAATATTTGGATGAACAAGATAGGACAAATAAAAATGGAGATTTGTTCTGTATTACAAATTGTACCATAGTTTGACACCCAACAGCTGATGTATTTTTCGTGCTGGGGTGTTGTTAAACATTCATTGATTCATGTATTACAAATTGATGTTCAGAAGTGTTTGTTTTGTGTGTTGGTTTATCCAATGTCTCCATCTCCGAATTATACCGAGATGAAAGACTGACTTTGAAACAGAATAAGAGGGTGGGACGTAGCCCAGTGGTAAAGGGTTCGCTTGATGGTGATCAGTCTGGGATCAATCGGCGTCGGTAGGCCGATTGTAACAATTTTTTAAATATTTATTTTAAAAAAAGAAGAAGAATAAATTGAATGCAAAAAATTTAATTTTACTTTAAAATTATTTAATTTTTAAAACCTTTTTGCTTAATTCTTATTTCCTATTTTTTCTTTCTCTCCTTAAATATAAACTTTATGTATAAATTTGCGTGTTTTGGAATTTAGTAGAATTTACAGCATTGTCTAAAACTGAGCAGTTTGATGTCTTTGTTCTGTTCAGTGTTGTGTTGTATCAATCATTATTTTAACTGTTGATTTGTTTTTTACTTGTGTGTGCATGTGGTAGTGCATCTTGTAAATAACAATTTGAGAATAGACGATGATCGTTTATTTTTGTGATTGCTAGTTAATGTCAAATCACACTATTAATTGTACTGGAATTGTAGCTATAGTTTGTTTTGTTTAATGATATCATTACAGAACACTGAGATGTAACAAAAAATCTGATAATTCTGATACATAATCTTCAGATCTACCACTGTGCTACATGTCGCATTCACCCACCCACCCACATGACAAACTGGAATGTGGTATTTTATTATCCACATAGTTCAACGTATATTGGGAAATATAACCTGTATGACCCATGAGTGTCATAATGATTTCAGGCGACCAATGAATGACGTCATTTTGAAAAGCGACGTTATAGCATAATGACGTCATTTTGGGAAATGACTTTGTTTCTTCATCTCCTTCTGGTTATGTTTGAAGTGTTTTGACACAGTCTTTGCAAGCTTATTTATAAAAAATAATAATATGAATAATGTGGATAATAACAAAAATATTAGACTTGTATGTAAATCATACTGATTTTACGAAACTCGTGTTAGGATTCATGCATTACACGCTTTTGCTTATGCAATACAAGAATTGTGACACTTGTGTCATACAATCAGTAAGACACACAAGCTTTTGTAATAATCTCTATATATTGGATATAAATATTCATTTTTTAAAGATGATTTATTAACTCAATGTTAAAACAACAGTTTAATTAAAATGTTTTGTTTTCATCTTAAAACTTAAAGCTTTATGAAATAAATAGTTTAATTTAAATGGTTTATTTTTATGGTTTTAATAACTCAGTTTTCATTAAAAATATTTTATTCAGGACTATGCGTTTCATAAATTTAATTTAAGTTTTTTGTTTTCATGTCGAAAACCCAATACTAGTCACATTGACAAGAGTTAACTTAAATTTTGAGACGATAAAAAGTAACTAGAAATGTTTATTTATGAATTCTTTTTCTCTTCTTTCTCTCTTCAGAAAATGACTTCCCGCTCGGACAACAATAGTTCCTGAGCATGTTTCACTAGTTACTCCCCTTTTCTAACCTCTTCTTTTTGTCTGTATCTTCTTCTTTATCTTCCTTGGTCTTATAAAACCTATATTTAGATTTTTTTTTCAACATCTGTTTGCTAACCTTTAGTTTACTTGACTCTTTTATTTTATTTTTCTCATTCTTTCTTTCCTTTTTTCTTTTCTTTCTTTCTTTTTTGTTGTTGTTGTTGTTGTTGTTTAATTAACCCTTTGTGTTGTGAATGGTGTTATGCATTGTTTCCCCAGATGTAGAAATCCCCTTTGCTCCTGATTTTATCACTAAACCGAAACCGTTAACCATCAGTGAGGGGTCGCATGCCATGTTTAGCTGCCAGGTCAGAGGTCATCCAGTGCCAGTCGTCAGCTGGGAACACAATGGTCAGCCTGTCGAAGAAGGCAGCAAATACAAGGTAAAACATTTACAACATACTCGGTCTGTCTAGAAATTTGTATTTGTCCCATGTCATACAAGGTAAGGTTTCACTACACAGATGCCATCTGCCATTGAAACCCATGTTAAATTGCCCAAATTCAAATGAAGATTGCCGATAGAACGGGTTCTCACTGGCACTAACAACATACATCATTGCGAACATACATTATATAAACATTTATTTTCACTCCAAACTTGAGAACATTTCCATCTCAGTCTTTTTGCTAAATGACCGCATCTGGCTGTAGTACCGGTACGAACAGGTGGTTCATAAACCGATTCACTCCAGCTGTCTCTTGCACTATACACCCATGTCCCAAAAGGTCAATGCACAATATTACAAAATGACATGGGCAAAATACAGCCAGAAGGCTTACCATTAAACATACATGTTGTTTTAATTCTTCACCATTTCCAAGAAGTGAATATGTGAACCGTAACGTGTCACCATTAGGAACTATAATGGACCGTGATGAATGAGCTTTCACCCGGAAGTGTACTGTGTAGTGAGATCTATGACAGTTTCAACATACTCAGTCCGTCTAGAGTTTTTGTGTTTGTTCCATGTCATACAAGGTAACACAATACTCAGCCTTTGTAGACAATTAGTGCTTTCCCATGTTCTACAAGATATGGCATGGATATTAAAAGGAAGGAAATACTTTATTTAACGACGCACTCAACACATTTTATTTACGGTTATATGGCATCAGACATATGGTTAAAGACCACACAGATATTGAGGGAGGAAACCTGCTATTACCACTTCATGGGCTACTCTTTTCGATTAGCAGCAAGGTATCTTTTTATATGCACCATCCCACAGACAGGGTAGTACATACCATGGCCTTTGATATACCAGTCATGGTGTACTGGCTGTGACGAAAAATAGCCCAATGGGTCTACTGACGGGGATCGATACTTAAACCGACTGCGCATCAAGCGAGCGCTTTACCACTGGGCTATGTCCTGCCCTGCATAGGTATTACACCATGTTCAATATTCCTAGAAATTTTGTTTATGCTTGTCCCATGTTATACAAGGTAAGGCATGGGTGTTACACCATACTCAGGCTTTCTCTATTGTAAATTAAAAAAACCCACCCCAAAAACCCATACTCAGTCTTTTTAAATATTTGGTTCACCAGTATAATGTTGTGTTATCATTTACACATTCTGATCGTTTTCTTGGACAGTGCTCAGACTTTATAGATCTTTGTACCTGAACCTATATTGTAGATAAAAATACCATATTCGGTCGTTTTAGATCATGTTTTACCAATATAATGTTTTGCTCTCATTTAGACATCCTGATCCTTTTCTTTCTTTCTTTGATGCTCAAACTTGATGATATTTTGTACATGGACTTATATTGTAGATAAAATACTCAGTCTTTTTAGATCATTTGATTCACCAATATAATATTGTGCTGTCATTTACAAATTCCAACCCTTTTCTTGGACAGTGCTCACTCTTTTTATATCAATATCATTGTAGATAAAATACCATACTCAGTCTTTTTAGATTTTTTGATCCACCAATATAATGTGCCGTCATTTACACATTCCAATAATTTCTTTCTTTCATACTCAGACTTTATAGATCGTCATAGATAAAAATACTCAGTCTTTTTAGATCATTTTATTTACCAATATAATGTGCTATTATTTACACATTCCTGTTGTTTTTCTTGGACAGTGTTCTTCCCAAGGCGATGAGCATGTGTTGGAGATATTTGACGTCAAGGAAGAAGACACGGGCAAATACCTGTGTCGTCTCACCAACACCTGCACCATGACATCGCATTCGACCTCTCTCGTCGTCACCGACGTCACTGGGTCTGACCTGCGAGACTTCAGGGCCCTTCTCAAGCCAAGGTAAGGACAAGTGTATATAGCTACAGGGGAGGGTGTACAAGTATGTATAGCTACAGGGGAGGGTGTAAACGTGTGTGTAGCTACAGGAGAGTGTGTACAAGTGTGTGTAGCTACAGGAGAGTGTGTACAAGTGTGTATAACTACAGGGGAGGGTGTACAAGTGTGTATAGCTACAGGGGAGGGTGTACAAGTGTGTATAGCTACAGGGGAGGGTGTACAAGCGTGTATAGCTACAGGAGAGTGTACAAGTGTGTATAGCTACAGGGGAGGGTGTACAAGTGTGTATAGCTACAGGGGAGGGTGTACAAGTGTGTATAGCTGCAGGGGAGGGTGTACAAGTGTATATAGCTACAGGAAGGGTGTACAAGTGTATAGCTACAGGGGAGGGTGTACAAGTGTGTATAGCTACAGGGTGCACTCAACACATTTTATTTACGGTTATATGGTGTCGGACATATGATTAAGGACCACACAGATATTGAGAAAGGAAACCCACTGTAGCAATTTCATGGGCTACTCTTTTCGATTAGCAGCAAGGGATCTTTTATATGCACCATCCCAAAGACAGGATAGTACATACCACGGCCTTTGATGTACCAGTCGTGGTTCACTGGCTGGAACAAGAAATAGCCCAATGGGTCCACCGACAGAGATTGATCCCAGACCAACCGCACATCGAGCGAGCTTTACTACTGGGCTATGTCGCGCCCACTACAGGGTAGCTGATTTAATAGATATTTTGGGATTCATAACTACCGTATGCACTTATGCACTGTGTGATCGGCCTTTGTGGCGTCGTGGTTAGCCATCGGTCTACAGGCTGGTAGGTACTGGGTTCGGATCCCAGTCGAGGCATGGGATTTTTAATCCAGATACCGACTCCAAACCCCGAGTGAGTGCTCTGCAAGGCTCAATGGTAGGTGTAAACCACTTGCACCGACCAGTGATCCATAACTGGTTCAACAAAGGCCATGGTTTGTGCTATCCTGCCTGTGGGAAGCGCAAATAAAAGATCCCTTGCTTCTAATCGAAAAGAGTAGCCCATGTAGTGGCGACAGCAGGTTTCCTCTCTGTGTGGTCCTTAACCATATGTCTGACGCCATATAACCGTAAATAAAATGTGTTGAGTGTATCGTTAAATAAAACATTTCTTTCTTTCTTTCTTTCTTTATGCACTGTGTGTGTGTTTGTCGGTCTGTTGCTTTATCTCTGTCTCTTGTCTTTCTCTGTCTCTATCTGTCTGTCTCTCAGTCTCTATCTCTTTCTCTCTCTCTCTCTCTCTCTCTCTCTCTCTCTCTCTCTCTCTCTCTCTCTCTCTCTCTCTCTCTCTCTCTCTCTCTCTCTCTCTCTCTCTCTCTCTCTCTTTTAACTCTTGTTAATATAAATGTTTGTAATTTGTTATTTTTATTTTGTTTTAAAGACCAGTGCCTGAAAAACCTGCAAAACAAATTGGCAGTGTCTGTGAAAAGTCCGACATAGAAACCAAGACGAAAGATTTCCACCAACTCCTCTCTCATCGACATTCAGCACAGCAGTTGTGCCCGACTGAACACGAGCAGCATGATTTCCGTAACGTCCTCCGAACGCACAGTGGAAAACATGAGAAACCGTTGGTGTTAGGCCTCCACAGCGGAAAACACGACAAACCGTCGGTGTTAGGCCTCCAAACCATGGGAAGCAGGAAGAAACAGTTGTTTCAAACAGAAACCCAGTCATCTCCCAAATGTGCAACAGAACAAACTGATTTTAGAAGTGTACTTAAGAAAGCAAAAAGTGTTCCTTATGCGAGCAGTTTACCCAGGGGAAGTAACTCTGCAGTGACGGTGGGAAGGCCAGGTGTACAACATACCAGCTGCGAACAGAAGATGTCTGGTTCTACTGTGAGTGATGTAAAGGGTTCACAAATGGAAAAGATGAAGAAGGTGCTTAGTGATCCAGAGAACAAAGATACAAGACGGGTTGAAAAAGTTCCTGAAATTGAGGAAAAGAGTAATATAGGAAAATCAGATTTGTCTCCCTTTAGCTCAAAAGATGAAGAAGTTCCCATTGTGAAAGACAAAATTCAAGGAGAGATTAGTTCAGTAAAATCCACTACTATGTTCCCAGCTAAGAATGAAAATTCTCTTTCATCATCTATAGCTCGGACAAAAGAAACTATTCCACTGAAAAAACGATTAGAACAGTTCGAAAATGACAAACCTGAATCAAGGACTTTCTGTACAGCCAGTCTCCCAAAACCAGGCAGAATTCCCATCAACGTAAAAATGAAACCAGGCGGAGTTTCCATCAACGAGAAAGTGAAACCAGGCGGAGTTTCCATCAAAGAGAAACTGAATAAATTCCAACAGATTTCTGCAGAGAACGATTCTGCAACTGCAAAAAATGGATCTAAGACATTATTAGAAAATTCCCTTGCTTCTTCCCGAAGTGTATCCAAAAGCATTTCACATCTGTCGTCAGAAGAACCGACGGTCAAGATGATGAATACAAATGGACAAATGGACGATAACCTGCCACGGAAGTCCAAATTGTTTGATACAAAATCGCTACCAAGGGATGGGTTGAAGAATCGGACATTCGGAAGCAGCAGGAATAATTTTACTTCAGCCATGGCAGGTGTCTCATCAAACAGAATTCAAGAGAAAGTTAACAGACCAAAGCTCAGAGAATCGCCAAACAGTTCGCTGGTCCGAGACAAGCCCATGAGAAAGGCTGTCAGTCTGCTTGAACTGTTTACTCCAGAAAACAAACCAAACATCAACAGCAGCTTCTCAAATAAACTTACTAAGCTTGCAGCTCTTGAAGCAAAAGTTCCAGCAAAACCCAAGCAGCTGGATTTCAGAAATGTTCTGAACAAGCAAAATGACAGTTCAGTTGCTAAGCAACCTACACAGGTTTGGAGCAAGCAGAATGACAGTATAGCTGCTAAGCAATCTCTGAGTGTTTTGAACAAGCAAAAGGATAGTTCAGTTCTGCAGAAATCTAAAGTTTGGAACAGTCAAAATGATGATACAGTTGCTAAGCAACCAGAAAAATTCTCGAGCAAGCAGAATGGAAATACACTAGTTAAACAGCCAGCAAAAATCTCGAGCAAACAAAATGAGGATACATTTTCTAAGCAGCCACCAAACATCTTAAGCAAACAAAATGAGGTTTCTAAGCAACCACCAAACATCTTGAGCAAACAAAATGAGGTTTCTAAGCAACCACCAAACATCTTGAGCAAACAAAATGAGGATACATTTCCTAAGCAGCCACCTAACATCTTGAGCAAACAAAATGAGGTTTCTAAGCAACCACCAAACATCTTGAGCAAACAAAATGAGGATACATTTTCTAAGCAGCCACCAAACATCTTGAGCAAACAAAATGAGGTTTCTAAGCAACCACCAAACATCTTGAGCAAGCAAAATTCGGATGCATTTTCTACGCAACCACCAAACATATTGAGCAAGCAAAATGAGGATACATTTTGTAAGCAACCACCAAACATCTTGAGCAAGCAAAATGTGGATGCATTTTCTACGCAACCACCAAACATATTGAGCAAGCAAAATGAGGATACATTTTGTAAGCAACCACCAAACATCTTGGGCAAGCAAAATGTGGATGCATTTTCTAAGCAACCACCAAACATATTGAGCAAGCAAAATGAGGATACATTTTGTAAGCAACCACCAAACATCTTGGGCAAGCAAAATGGTACAGCCATTACACAGCAGTCAAAAGATGTTTTGGGCGAGCAGAATAACAATGCAGTTATTTCACAAGAGCCAAGAACAACTGTGGCCAACCAAAATGATGGTACAGTTCAACACTCATCGACAGTTCTTAGCAAGCATGATGCAGTTGCTAAGCAACCCCCGAGCGTTAAGCAGAAGCTGTGTGACCAGCGTGTGAAGTATGGCAGCAAGGCAGTGCTGGAATGTGTGATCATTGGAGACGATGTCCAGTGGTCCCTCAACGGGAAGGATGTGGTGAGTTGAGTTTTAACTTTGTATTCAGTAAAAATCGAATTAAAATTAGCTCCACTGGTTAATTACTATTACCTGTGGATCTAATAGCACCCCGTTGGAGCCTATGTCCAGTTGACCTTTCATTCAGCCAATCAAAACCTTACTTGCAAAATCATGCCAGTGATTTGAAAAGAATTTAAAAACATATGGGATTATGCCGAGGGTATGCGAAATGATTCGAGTGAATTACAAAGTATGCCGGAAACTAATTTTAGTATAAAATTTTATATAAAATTTGTTTCAAGACGAACCCCCCCACCCCCTGTAATAGTATAGCCATAAAATCTGTTTATACTAGTATACAATCCAGAGTTTATTACTGCACTTTTCCCCTTGTTTTTTAATGTTGAAATAGACCAACAAGTTCGCCTATTGCATAAATAGTCTAGCCTGATATTTTTGGAATTTGTATGCTCCCAAATAATGCTATAAAAGGCGAAGTGTAATTGGTCGATATTTAAATTCTTATTTATACTAGATGAAATGTCACCTGGACATGGGAGTCCACGCAATGTTGTTAGATCTACTGGTAGACCAGTAGAGCTAATTTTAATCAGATTGTATTCAGTACGCAAACCAACAGTAAGTCATCTAGGCAAGGCAGTGCTGGAATGTGTGATCACTGGAGACACTGGCCAGTGGTCCGTCAATGGGAAAGATGTGGTGAGTTCAGTTTTAACTTTTTATACAGTACGCAATCCAGCCATAAAGTCGTCTATAGTTTATCCCATCAACCTGAAAAAAATAAAATGTTTTGTAAATAATTTCAGTTTGGTTTGACGTCAGAAGAAAAATAAAAGTATTTTGGAAACAACAAAAAATTATGATTTTTGTGTGCAATTTTAAAAATGATCACTCATAAATAAATAACTTGTACCATAGTAAATTTGATAGTATGAAAAAAGGCGTGTGTCTGTGGGAAGGACTATAGGCATTGATAGCTGATTATGTATCCATTGCATTCATGGCATGGCATCTAATGCCTGTCAGAATTACCAAATGTTTGACATCCAGTAGCCTATGATTAATAAATCAATGAGCTCTAATGGTGTTGTTAAACAAAACAAACTTTAACTGATGGCCAACATAGTTAATTATACTGAGAGGCTACGGGTGGAGTGGGTGGATGGAAATATCATGATTTTTGCAACTCTTGATGTCACAGATCTATGTCAATACCATGACCTTTGATATACCAGTAAATGGTTCACTGGGAGGAATGAGAAATAGCCAATGGGTCCACTGACGAGGATCGATCCTAGGCCAACCACACTTTGCCACTGGACTATGTCCTACATCCCCTGTAGCCTTTAAACACAGGTGGTTGCTTTATAGAGATGAAAAAAAAGAAAGAAAGGAATGTTTTATTTAACGACGCACTCGACACATTTTATTTACGGTTATATGGCATCAGACATATGGTTAAGGACCACACAGATTTTTTAGAGGAAACCCGCTGTTGCCACTACATGGGCTTCTCTTTCCGATTAGCAGCAAGGGATCTTTTATTTGCGCTTCCCACAGGCAGGATAGCACAAACCATGCCTTTGTTGAACCAGTTATGGATCACTGGTCGGTGCAAGTGGTTTACACCTACCCATTGAGCCTTGCGGAGCACTCACTCAGGGTTTGGAGTCAGTATCTGGATTAAGAATCCCATGCTTTGACTGGGATCTGAACCCAGTACCTACCAGCCTGTAGACCGATGGCCTAACCACGACGCCACCGAGGCCGGTTTATAGAGATGGCTGCTTGAGCAGATTTAATGCTATAATTACAGATTGATTATGCACTGATAGGGGTGTGTGCAACCACCTCTCCCCTTAGTTCTGAAAGTGCTCTAATTATACTAACTAGTGTACAAGAAATTATGATGAATTTCATAAAAACGTAATCCAGCATGTGTTCTTTTAGCATGGAAGAGGTGGGACGTAGCCCAGTGGTAAGGCACTTGCCTGATGCATGGTCGGTCTGGGATCAATCCCCGTCAGTGGGCCCACTAGGCTATTTTTCGTTCCAGCCAGTTCACCATGATTGGTATATGAAAGGCTGTGGGATGTGGAATGTTATATATAAAAGATACCTTGCTACTAATGAAAAAATATAGCGAGTTTCCTCTCTAAGACTATATGTCAAAATTACCAAATGTTTGTTATCCAATAGCTGATGATTAATAATTAAATGTTCTCTAGTGGTGTTGTTAAACAAAACAAACTAACTTTTGATAATGGTACTCCCTCTAAGTGAAGTCCTGGATCCGTCCCTGAATTGTATGTACAAACACAAAGAACACCAGCGTCAGGAAACATCTGTTTGGGTTTGCTTTTGTTGTTAAGAATGCTGTTTACAGATATTTAAAATAGCTGTAGTAAACAAAAGAATGTAGAGTAGACAATAGTCCAGTAAGTCACATGAAAATATATTCACACACACATACACACACACACACACACACACACACAGCCTGCCTAGGAACACAGTCCACTTGTATAGTGTTGCCTACTATGCTATGAAATGTTATCAAGTCACATGTGAGTAAAATGACTTCACTTTAACTACACGTGCATGCATAGTTATTATGCAAAACCAAGATCCTGCTTGTGCAGGTGCAGTGTGTAAACTTATTTATGATTATACATGTATTAACCAATAGTTAGTTTAGTATCCTGTTTGTCTGTGCCATGCTTGTACAAATATTACATGTTTTGCATCCAGTTCCAAATGTGGCAAAGAGAATTTTTTAAATCATGAGTTATGGTAGTACTATACCAAATAACTTCCGGCTGGGTCAAAGTTCGAGGTGCACCGAACTTTTGATAGAGAAGTGAACACCACAAGTCCTGTGATTGGTTATAAATGTGAGTGTGTTGGTTGTAAAAAATAATAGTTTCATCTGGGTAAAATAAATGTTCAATTTTATTTCATCCAGTACCAATGTGTCAAGTAGCCTTGTGCTTGAAACATGTATGGGGTACCTGTAAAAAAAAGTACTCAAATTTTGTGCGAAACTAGGGTAGTCATAGACGCTACCCGTTATCTCAGAAACGAGCAGCTTGACCCCCATTTTTTTCTGATTCACTTTAAGTGTAAGGGGTGGTAGTATTTATATTCGTGGCGTTTATATCGGTTGATACGTTGCAGGTAGGAGTTTTAGCCGCATATGTTACTATTGTCGTCTGTGGGATTTGATTTGGTAGTATACACCCTTATGACGTCAATCGTCGTAAAACATGAGTTATAACGTTATGCAGGACTTCTAGAATTTTTATAAAATCCACTAGCCATGGGATCAGTGATTTAAAAAAATTTCTAGCCACGATTTAAAATTCACTAATCATACTTTACTTTTAGTTAATACAATTTTACTAAATAATAGTAATAATCAGATATGTCACCTAAAGAGAGAAATACCCGAATTTTTACTTTTTTAAGTTAACATTTTGACAAAATTAATGACTCTTATCATTATTGTATGATTTTCTTACGCCTAACCCTAAATGTAACCCATTTTCTTAGTGGAGGAGGCCCCCCATAGCCCCTGTTGACTGTGGTTGCATTCATTTCCATAGCGCCATACCCAAAAATGTCTTTGTAGCAAAAACACTGAATACATGTACATTGTGTAAATCTAACATTTTAGTAAAAAGCATATTATATAGTGAAACAATACATATGACATCACATTTCTCAAATACACTTTAAATACATGCAGACATGTATAGTATTGCTATACGTGTATACACACTACACAGGTGTTTTTTCTGTCATTAAAAGCCATGTTAAATTACGATCAACCTCAATCTAGAAAGTAGATAATAGTAAGATTGCTATATGGTTCCGGTAGCTGAACAGCAACAAACATTGATATTACATGTTTCGCATTCACTTCTTCACATTTCTGAAATACA
Organism: Gigantopelta aegis; assembly: GCF_016097555.1. Lineage (NCBI taxonomy): Eukaryota > Metazoa > Mollusca > Gastropoda > Neomphalida > Peltospiridae > Gigantopelta > Gigantopelta aegis. Next base: position 24,624,969 of record NC_054711.1, read on the forward strand.
AGTACACACAGGGCTTCTAGAATTTTTATAAAATCCACTAGCCATGGGATCAGTGATTTAAAAAATTTATCATTCACGACTGAATTTCACTAGCCCTACTTTACTTTAAGTTAATACAATTATTGTACTAAATAATAGTAATAATCAGATATGTCACCTAAAGAGGGAGATAGAGCTTAAAAACACTAACATTGGGGGTTGGGGTGAGGTCAGGATATTCATATTTACTAAATAAACTTAACTGCAACATTTGACAAAAAACATTTCACTAGCCATCAGGCATGGCAATAGTAGTTATTTACTAGCCCAACATTGAATATCACTAGCCATGGGAGTGGGGCTACCATAATCTAGAAGCCCTGTTTAGTATTCTGTTTGTCTGTGCCATGCTTGTACAAATATTACATGTTCTGCATCTAGTTCCAAATGTGGAAGGCGTGTACATGTACATGAGGACGTAAAACTAGTTGCCCAGTGCCCAAATGTGGAACAGTGTTCGAAATAAGCTGTTGTCCGTTTGTCCTGACAAGTGAAAATCTGTTCGGACAAGCAAAATGTAGCTCAACAGTTGTCCAGTGGACAAGTAAAAATGTTCAATGCAGTTTCATTTTGAGCACTTAAAAATGTGGTCCTTGTACTTGAATAAAAGATAACATTTATTTGGACAAGTGAAAATATTGGTGGACAAGTAGATTTCTAGACTAGTGATTTTTTCTATCACTGTGGAATATTTATATGCAATAAAGTTTATCTTTATCTTTATCTTCACCTGCATAGTTGTGCTACATGCTTATCAAAATGTAAGCCACAAATATATATGTTTAACGTTGTAGTGTGTCAAATTTAGTGTGTCAAATTTAATTTTTATGAGAAATTGTAAAGTTCCTTTTTTTACTGACCATTAGAGCACATTGATTTACGAATCATTGTTTATTGGATGTCAGACATTTGGTCATTTTGACATTTAGTCTTAAAGAGGAAACCTGCTACATTTTTCCATTAGTAGCAAAGGATCGTTTACATGCACTTTCCAACACAGGTCAGCACATACCATGCCCTTTGATATATCAGTCATGAGGCACTGCTTGGGATGGGATAAAAATGAGAGGATGGTTCCTCGCATGTGATATGATTGCAAATATCACAAGATGAGATATGAATCATATTTGATAAAAAACATGAAATTTTCTATTTATTATATAACTTTTGGCAATTTACCTTTATTTTTAAAATGCCAGCAGCAAAATAGTTCTGGCTTTCTTACATTGAAGATAATACTTTCTACAGTGATGATAATACATTTTATAGTGAAATAGTGAAATTTTCACTCTAAAATGTGTTATCGCCACTGAGTGACTGATAACATTTTTATTTCACTGATATTTTAAGATATTTCACTAAATGTTATATATAATAAATAGCTTTATCATGTACTGTTACAGATCAAGTTTAACTTTCATGATGATTCACCCATTTTTTGGCAGAGTTATTGCTTGGATTTAGGAGAAAAGAAAACTTGTTGGGCACGGTAGGGGATATCTGTTACTTTAACAGTACTCGCAGAATGCTTGTTAAATATTAAAATAACAACACCCTCAATTGCTGATTGGTAAAGCGCTCTCTTGATGCACGGTCTGTTTGGGATCGATCCCCGTCAGTGGGCCCATTGGGCTATTTCTCGCTCCAGCCTCTGCACCACGACTGGTACATCAAAGGCTGTGGTATGTGTTGCCCTGTCTATGGGATGGTGCATATAAAAGACCCCTTGCTGCTAATAAAAAAAGAGTAGTCCAAGTGGCGACAACCAGTTTCCTCTCTCAATATCTGTGTGGTCCATAACCATATGTCTGACGCCATATAACCGTAAATAAAATGTGCTGAGTGCGTTGTTAAATAAACCATTTACTTCCTACTTCCAATTGCTGATTTGTTGAACCACTTATAGTTTACTCTGGTCACAATATCCACATAGGCAACTGTAAACAAACAGGAACCCACTATCTGGCCATCTACAGCCAGGGCTGGATTTAGACCTTGGGGGGCCCGGGGCACTTCAGGTTCGGGGGCCCCTCAACATAGAAATTAAATTACATGACAAATAAAAAAATTAACTAATTTTATAATTATTACTTTTTTTTTAATAAAGGAAGTCCTTAGTCTGGGGGGCCCCTCTGGGGGGCCCAGGGCAATTGCCCCCCTTTGCTCCCTTATAAATCCGGCACTGTCTACAGATATGACTAGTTGACCTTGTGGTTGGTTTGCCAACTGTAGAAAAATAGCGCCATATGGAACATTAACAATTATAAGCATTAAAAATATACAAACTTTATTGATTTCAAACTGACTTTATGGCCGATGTGCATACTATAGTTCTAAAGATATTAACATACGGAGAAGAAGAAAAATTTGTATTAAAAATGTACAAGCTTCATTGATTTTGACCTTGTTACCCTTTGGTGTATTACACAAGTGATAAAGTGCTATTGATTCTGCATTAATAATGTATATCACACTACTCTCAAGTCTGCTGGTTTTATGGTATGCTAGTCTGGATGGGGAAAGTACATACAGTATGGAGCTTAGATGGCAGAAAGGAAAGCAGACGCCTGAGTAACATTAAGTTTAAACCAATTGAGAGGACTGTGTATTTGATGACACCTCAGCACATGTTTAAACTCTAGCTAGATATTTGAAATTCATTATCATTTATTATGGTAAATGTGACACTGTCTATAGACTGTCTGATTGGATATTCAACGCATGGTAAATGTGACACTCTGTCTATAAATGTTTGTCTGATTGGATATTCAACGCATGGTAAATATGACACTCTTGTCTCTAGACTGTTTGTCTGATTGGATATTCAACGCATGGTAAATGTGACACTGTGTCTATATAATGTTTGTCTCATGACACCTGAGCATATGTTTAAATTGGCACTATCTGTATTGGATGTTCAACATACGGTAAATGTGACACTGAGTCTATAGAATGTTTGTCTAATGACACCCCAGCACATGTTTAAACTACCACAACATACTGGATGTTCAATGTATGGTAAATGTGACACTGTCTATAGACTGTTTGTCTAATATGACACCCCAGCACATTGGATGTTCAATGATGATAAATGTGACACTGTGTCTATAGACTGTTTGTCTAATATGACACCCCAGCACATTGGATGTTCAATGTATGGTAAATGTGACACTGTGTTTATAGACTGTTTGTCTAATATGACACCCCAGCACATTGGATGTTCGATGATGGTAAATGTGACACTGTGTCTATAGACTGTTTGTCTAACATGACACCCCACCACATTGGATGTTCAGTGTATGGTAAATGTGACACTGTGTCTATAGACTGTTTGTCTAATGACACCCCAGCACATTGGATGTTCAATGTATGGTAAATGTGACACTGTGTCTATAGACTGTTTGTCTAATATGACACCCCAGCACATTGGATGTTCAATGTATGGTAAATGTGACACTGTGTCTATAGACTGTTTGTCTAATATGACACCCCAGCATATTGGATGTTCAATGTATGGTAAATGTGACACTGTGTCTATAGACTGTTTGTCTAATCACACCCCAGCACATTGGGTGTTCAATGTATGGTAAATGTGACACTGTGTCTACATGTTTATGTTTGTCTTAGACACCCCAGCACATTGCAGTGGTAAAGCGCTTGCCTGATGCACGGTCGATCTAGGATCGATCCCCTTCGGTGGACACATTGTGCTGTTTCTCGTTCCAGCCAGTGCTCCACAACTGGTGTAACAAAGGCCATGGTATGCACTATCCTGTCTATGGAATGGTGCATATAAAAGATCCCTTGCTGCTAATCTAAAAAAAGTAGCCTATGAAGTGGCAACAGCGGGTTTCCTCTCTCAATATCTGTGTGGTCCTTAACCATATGTTCGACGCCATATAGCCATAAATAAAATGTGTTGAGTGCTTCGTTGACTAAAACATTTCTTTCTTTTACTCTACAAAATGTCAGTGAGGAATTCATGAAAAGTACAGCATCCTGTTGACTTCACAGCCTGGTTATTTTAATGGCTATGTCTGCTGCCATCATGAAGGCTTGTGTTACCAAAAGTGCAACAGTGTATCTTTTCTGTGCATTTTTCACAGAGATAAGAACAGCACAGCCTTTGATATATATATTATTTGTGGATCTCAGATAAAATGGGAACTACCCAATGGCACGGGCATAGCAAAGTGCCAAAAGGGGGGGGGGGGTGGTGGTGGGGGACACACACACACACATGTATATATAAATACATGTATAGATATATAAAAACCATTGCTGCTGCTACAAACTGGGGGGCAAAGGCTGTGGTATGTGCTATCCTGTCTGTGGGATGGTGCATATAAAAGATCCCTTGCTGCCAATCGAAAAGAGTAGCCTATGAAGTGGCGGCAGCGGGTTTCCTCTCTCAATATCTGTGTGGTCCTTAATCATATGTCCAACGCCATATAACTGTATATAAAATGTGTTGAGTACGTTGTTAAATAAAACATTTCCTTCCTTCCATATGCATGTAACTAAGGACAGCATATCCTTTGATATATATCAGTTGTAGATCTCAGACAAAATAGGAACTACCCAATGGGTCCCCTAGAATCAGTCCTAGATGTATAATCCATTGCAGGACAGGCAGTCAATCACTACCTCTTAATTACACTGGTCACTCCCCGGCCATTGCAGGACGGGCAGTCAGTCACTACCTCTGAATTACACTGGTCACTCCCCGGCCATTGCAGGACGGGCAGTCAGTCACTACCTCTGAATTACACTGGTCACTCCCCGGCCATTGCAGGACGGGCAGTCAGTCACTACCTCTGAATTACACTGGTCACTCCCCGGCCATTGCAGGACGGGCAGTCAGTCACTACCTCTGAATTACACTGGTCACTCCCCGGCCATTGCAGGACGGGCAGTCAGTCACTACCTCTGAATTACACTGAATTACACGGTCACTCCCCGGCCATTGCAGGACGGGCAGTCAGTCACTACCTCTGAATTACACTGGTCACTCCCCGGCCATTGCAGGACGGGCAGACGGTCAGTCACTACCTCTTAATTACACTGGTCACTCCCCGGCCATTGCAGGACGGGCAGTCAGTCACTACCTCTGAATTACACTGGTCACTCCCCGGCCATTGCAGGACGGGCAGTCAGTCACTACCTCTTAATTACACTGGTCACTCCCCGGCCATTGCAGGACGGGCAGTCAGTCACTACCTCTGAATTACACTGGTCACTCCCCGGCCATGCAGGACGGGCAGTCACACTCCCCGGCCATTGCAGGGTCAGTCACTACTCTGAACTACACGGCCACTCCCCGGCCATTGCAGGACGGCAGTCACTACCTCTTAATTACACTGGTCACTCCCCGGCCATTGCAGGACGGGCAGTCAGTCACTACCTCTTAATTACACTGGTCACTCCCCGGCCATTGCAGGACGGGCAGTCAGTCACTACCTCTTAATTACACTGGTCACTGGTCACTCACTACCTCGGCCATTGCAGGATGGGCCATTGCAGGACGGGCAGTCAGTCACTACCTCTGAATTACACTGGTCACTCCCCGGCCATTGCAGGATGGGCAGTCAGTCACTACCTCTGAATTACACTGGTCACTCCCCTGGTCATTAACAAACGCCCCTGAACACTACAAGGTTAAAGGATATCTTTACATTTAATACAATTACTCATGTAAATAAACCTAATTCTGGATAGAAAAAAAATCCTAACCACAAAAACAAATCTATGGTAAACATGATCTGTTTTGTACTAATAGTTACTAATGGTTTAATGTTGTGCTCATTTTGTATTCATCCTAGTGTTATAAGCTACCAATGTGTTTTAAAATTTTTTTAAAGTTGTTATATATAGCCCATGTGTTGAAGTATGACTGGTTTAATGTTGGCCTGTTGTTACAGCTTGAATGTTAATGTCAAGAAATAAACATCTCCCAGCTGGTGACTGATAAGCCGATATGTTTACTCGCAAATTACAAAGCAGTCTCAGTAAGAACGTGGATATATAGTCTAAGCCTCAACAGTTAGCTCTTTGAGAATTTGTATAGTATGAGCCACTGCATTTGGCCGTATTTACAGCTTACTCACACAGGCTGGATTACGTACCATAGTTCATTATTAATATGGTTTGTATAGTCCACGTGTGTGTGTATGGTTGTCAATATATTGAAGTGATTTTCACGTGATAAGTATGTAACTGTTTAATTACAACTTTAATTATAACTGCATATATGCTGGATTTTATGTAGCAGTGTGTTGTTCACTGTCACCATGGTTGACTGTTTTCTGTGTGTATGTGTGCACTATTGGAAATATATGGACATGTACTGAGGGGTTTGAATGTGAAAAGTATATGTAAGTTTTTTATCGCCTGTTTACAACTTACATATAAACACATATTATATACATATAATATTACATATTATATACCACAGTTCACTGTTGATTATCACTACAGTTGACTATTTTTAAAATGTGTTAAAAATTATTTTTTAAAGTGATAGACCCTTTGTTTTTATACACTATTTTTCAGTATTAGAGTTGGTTTTGTTTTTTTATTAATTGAAATGAGACATTACATAGATTTTAATGTTTAAGGTATGGTGTATTGCATTGTCAGCAGTAGTATCATGATGCATTGATACATTGTTGTATTTGTGACATACCCAGACAATCGGTGGCCCCGTTGGACTATTTCTCGTTCCAACCAGTGTTCCACAATTGGTGTAACAAAGGCTGTGGTATGTACTATCCTGTCTGTGGGATGGTGCATATAAAAGATCCCTTGCTGCTAATTGAAAAGAGTAGTCCATGAAGTGGTGACAACGGGTTTCCTCCCTCAATATCTGTGTGGTCCTTAACCATATGTCCGACACCATATAACCGTAAATAAAATGTGTTCAGTGCGTTGTTAAATAAAACATTTCCAGGGATCTTTTATATGCACCATCCCACAGACAGGATAGTACATACCACGTTCTTTGTTACACCAGTTGGTTATTTCTCGTTCAAACCAGTGCACCATGATTGGTATATCAAAGGCTGTGGTATGTGCTGTTCTGTCTGTGGGATGATGCATATAAAAGATCCCTTGCCAGGAAACGAAAAATGTAGCGGGTTTCATCTCTAAGACGATATGTCAAAATTACCAAATGTTTAACATTCCAATAGCAATATGATTAATAAATCAATGTGCTCTAGTGGTATTGTTAAACAAAAACAAAAACAAACTTTAACTCGGAACTGAAGAGACTTTCACATGAGAAGACTAAGTATGTAATCTGATCAGATAAGCTGGATTATATATTCATCATTAATCATAACCAGGTCATCGTGTGTACCGCGGTCAATAATCAAACAGACTGTTACTTGAAAGGTCTGTACGTAATGCTGTTATGCATAATACGGATTATATATCCCAGTTACTAGGTACAGTATGTATGTGTGTATGTAATATAGAGATGGCAGATTTCTAGCCCACGTATATTTTACTGATTGTATCTGGGCGGGATGTAGCCCAGTGGTAATTAAAGCACCCACTTGATGCACAATCGTTAAAGTTTGTTATGTTTAGCCACACCACTAGAGCACACTCGTATATTAATCATTAGTTGTTGGATGTCCACTATTTAGTTATTTTTTACTACATTTTTCCATGAGCAGCAAGGGGTCTTTTGTGTGCACTTTTCTATAGACGTGACAGCACATACCACAGCCTTTAATATACCAGTCATGGGACACTGGCTGGATTGGGGAAAAGCCCAATCAGAAAATGGGTCCACTGAACACTTTACCAAATGAGCTAGATTCTGCCACTAAGATAGTTCAAAGTCCATGGTATGTGCTATCCTGTCTGTGGAATAGTGCATACATGTATAAACAATCCCTTGCTACTAATGAAAACATGTAGTGGGTTTCCTCTCTAAGACTACCAAATGATTGACATCCAATAGCCGATGATTATTAAATCAATGTGCTCTAGTGGTGGTGTCAAACAAAACAAACTTTGTTTTAACTGTCGATGATATATGACCAGAATGAAGAGTACCGGTAGTTGGGTGAATCCAGGATGAATTTCGTTTTGTTTAATGAGACCAATAGACCCATTCTCTGATCAGATTTCCCCCATCCGTCGTGGCAAAGCCAAAGAAAGAAATGTTTTACTTTCGGACCCAGTCAACATGGGATTTTATTTACGGTTATATGACGTCAGACATATGGTTAAGGACCACACAGAGTTTGAGAGGTAAACCACTGTTGCCACTACATGGGATCCTCTTTCCGATTAGCAGCAAAGGGATGGTTTTATTTGCACTTCCCACAGCGCAGGATAGCACAAACCATGCTGCCTTTGTTGAACCAGCCTATGGATCAGCTGGTCCTCTAAAAACAGTGTCACACCTACCATATGTTTGAGCCTTGCGGAGATAACTCAAATCAGGGTTTGGAGTCGGTATCTGGATTAAAAAAACATGCCTCGACTGGGATCCGAACCCAGTACCATACCAAAAGAAAGAAAGAAGATGTTTTATTTAACGACGCATGACGCCACCGATTTACGGTATCCCATACATACCAGTGGACCACAACAGGTATATCAAAGGAAACCCGCGTTGCCACTACATGGGTTACTCTTTCCGAAAGTGCATATACAGGTATAAAATTTCCCTTCCCTCAGGCAGGATAGCATGTACCAGGTTTCTCTAAAGACTTATGGATATAGGTGGTTGGAGGGGTTACCTATGTATGAGCTTTGTATTTCCCTCACTCAGGGTTTGGAGTCATGTATCTGGTTTCTCCAAGCCTCGACTGGGATATATAGGTGGTTACCAGCCTGTATACCGTATGTCTTTGTATTTTCCTTGCTCCTAATGGAACCATGTACCACAAGGTATATCTAAAGACTCTATAGGTATCCTGTGGTTGGAAAGTGCATATATGTATGTCTTTGTATTGCTCCTAATGGAAACATGTAGCAGGTTTCTCTAAAGACTCTATAGGTATATAGGTGGTTGGAGGGGTTATATGTATGTCTTTGTATTTCCCTTGCTCCTAATGGAAACATGTAGCAGGTTTCTCTAAAGACTCTATAGGTATATAGGTGGTTGGAGGGGTTATATGTATGTCTTTGTATTTGTCGGTATGTGTGTGTACATGTATGTGTGCATGCGTATATATGTGCGTGCGTGTATGCGTGCGTGTATGTACATGTGTTTGTGTGTGTGGTTTAGTATTGCTGTAATACCTGTATAGATTGGTGGCCGTGAAAACGCTTGAGTTAAAATTACCAAATGTTTGACATCCAATAGCCTATGATTAATTTGTCAATGTGTCTAGTGGTAAAATTTGTAAAACATAACATTATGTGTCGGCTGTATAATGCTGTTATCTAAATAACTATTTTGAATTATAACTTTTAATTTAATTTTTTTTAAATGTCTTTTTTCCAGACCTCCCCATTAGTGAAGATGAGTTATGCGGATAACAATGTTGCCACGCTGACGATCGCCGAGGCGTATTCCGAAGACGAAGGCGAGTACACGTTGACTGCGACAAACAAGTTCGGCTCGTCCAGCACAACCTGTCGGCTGTCTGTCGATTGTGAGTAGTACTTTGTCAGGGCTTCTAGATTATGGTATCCCTACTCCCATGGCTAGTGATATTCAACGTTGGGCTGGTAAATAACTACCATTGCCATGCCAGATGGCTAGTGGAATTTGTTTTCAAATGTTGCAGTTAAGTCTATTTTGTAAATATGAATATCCTGTCACCACCCCAACCCACCAATGTTAGTGTTATCTCTCTCTTTAGGTGACATATCTCATTATTACTATTATTTAGTAAAATTGTATTAACTTGAAAAAAAGTAGGGCTAGTGAATTTTTAATGGTGGCTAGTACATTTTTAAAATCATTGATCCCATGGCTAGTGGATTTTATAAATTCTAGAAGCCCTGACTTTCTGTATTCATTATATAACATTTAATGAAATGTCAGGGGCCGAATTTCAAAATATTTTGGGTGGCACGGCAAGTGTTGCTGTTGGTTTAATAACAAAAATTAGGACACCATTTAAGGCAAGTTGGAGGGGCACCAAGGCAAACGGCGTAAGATTTTTGGGGCATAACAGCAAGTAAGGAGAGCAACTACAGCAGTTGCCGTCAGTAAAAAAAGGCCAGGGGTTGAATTTTAATTTTTAGGGGTGCAGCAAGTGTTGCCTTCAGTTTAATATTTTATATTTTTACCACTGACAGCCAGCAGTTCTCAGTCGTCCAAGTCTGATATCGAAGGTCACGTGACTATTCCTGCACGAATCATCAGCCTTGTTACAAACAGCGAGACTGTCATGAATGGCGACGTTCTGGAGATGAGGGTGACCACCACGGGGGAGCCGCCCCCCAATGTCTGCTGGTTCAAGGGCAAACAGGAGATTAAACCAGGTGGGGAGGTCAATTAGGCATTCACAGGTTGTCTAATGAGTAGTATCAATCGGTCATTAGTATTTGTTCATCGCTGCGTGTGTGGCTGTGTGTGTATGTGTGTGTATGTGTGTGTGGCTGTGTGTGTATGTGTGTGTGTGTGGCTGTGTGTGTATGTGTGTGGCTGTGTGTTTATGTGTGTGGCTGTGTGTATGTGTGTGTGTGGCTGTGTGTGTGTGTGTGAGTGTGTGTGTGTGGCTGTGTGTGAGTGTGTGTGTATGTGTGAGTGTGTGTGTGTGGCTGTGTGTGAGTGTGTGTGTGTGTGTGTGTGTGTGTGGTGTGTGTGTATGTGTGTGTGTGGCTGTGGCTGTGTTAGTGTGTGTGTGTGTGTGGCTGTGTGTGTGATGTGTGTATGTGTGTGTGTGTGTGTGGGCTATGTGTGTGGCTGTGTATGTGTGTGTGTGTGTGTATGTGTGTGTGGCTGTGTGTGTATGTGTGTGTATGTGTGTGAGTGTGTGGCTGTGTGTGTATGTGGCTGTGTGTGTGCTTGCACGCGTCTGTGTGTGTCTGTCTGTCTGTGTGTGTGTGTGTCTGTCTGTGTGTGTGTACTTGTGTGCTAGCGTGTGTTAGTTTATGTGTTAGTGTGTATGTACGTGTGTGTGTGTGCTTGTATGTGTATGTACATGTGTGTGTGTGTGTGTGTGTCTGTGTGTTAATGTGCTTGTGTGCGTGCGTGCGGGTGTGTGTGTGGTGTGTACTTGTGTGCTAGCGTGTGTTAGTGTATGTGTTAGTGTGTATGTACGTGTGTGTGTGTGCTTGTATGTGTATGTACATGTGTGTGTGTGTGTGCGTGCTTGTGTGTGTGTCTGTGTGTTAACGTGCTTGTGTGCGTGCGTGCGGGTGTGCGAGTGTTGTGTGTGTGTGTGTGTGTTAAACAAAAATACATCTTTTTAGTCCCCTACTGGTCCAACCAGAGGGGACTATAGGTTTCATCTCCGTCCTTTTGTCTCTGTCTGTCTCTCCATTTGTCTGTTCATCTGTATGTCCCTGATATAGTTTTCTGGATGTTTTATTCATAATGCCTTGAGATATTGAGCTGCCATTTATCATGTACTGTTACAGATCAAGTTTGACTGTCATGGTGATTTACCCATGGTTTTTAACAGAGTAATGGCCCTTGAATTTAGGAGATAGGAAAAATATTTCCTTAATTTAAAAAAAACTATAAAAAGATTTGGGGGGGGAAATCCTGAAGATATTGAGATGAAATTTGGTATATAGCTTTATCATGTACTGTTACAGATAAAATTTAACTTTAATAGCATTTTATACATTTTTTACAGTTATGGCCCTTGAACTTAGGAGATATACAAATTTGTTTTCCAGACTTTTATTTTTATTGGAATTAATCATATTGATGTACTTACCTTTGTTTGACACCCAATAGCCGATGTCTGTTTTTGTGCTGGGGCGTCGTAATCATTCATTCATTCATTCCAATAACCAATGATGTATGGATCAATGTGGTGGTGTTAAACAAAACAAAACAAACTTTAACTTTTACATCTTTATTACAGCTAAACAGATACATTTTCAGATACATTTCAACATTCAAGATTTTCTTTCTTTCTGTCTTTGTTTGGTCAGATGTCCGAATTGAGTTGGAAAATGATGCAGATACCAGCATACTGAGGATATCTAAAGTGACGGCAAACGATGCTGGGAAATACATCGTAGTGTCGGAAAACCACGCTGGATTAGATAGAGCCTCCCAGTCAGTGCAGGTCGAAGGTTCGTGAACAGATTAGTTTTATTACTCATGTAGTATTTTTGTTATTTTGTCATTGACCTGATGCAGAGTCAGTCTAGGATCAATCCCCATCAGTTGACCCATTGGGCTATTTCCCATTCCAGCCAGTGCACCATAGCTGGTATATTAAAGGATGTCGTATGTGCTATCCTGTGGGATGATGCATATCAAAGATCCCTTGCTACTAATGGAAATATGCCCCTAAGACTATGTCAGAGTTACCAAATGTTTCACATCCAATAGCAGATGATTAATAAATCAATCAGCTCTAATGGTGTTGTTAAACAAAACAAAGTTTAACTTAAGGCCACAGGAGTTCAAAAGTTTTCAAACCTTTTGTTTGCCACCAAGCAAGTGCTGTTCACATACATATAAACCACATATTTTTCAACTTCCCCTACTTTAATATCAGTTATAAAAATTAACCGTTCACTTCACTCAAAACAAACTTTAACTTTGGTAAACAAACATTCCTTTCCTTTCTTTTGAAAAGTTGTGAGCTATCACATTTATTTATTTATTTCAACAGATATCCCTGATCCACCGATCGGAAAACCGCAGCCCACAGCTGTCGTGCGGTCCGCCATTACTCTGTCCTGGTATGGTCCAGCTTACGATGGAGGCTGCCAGGTCACGCACTATCGAATAGAAGGTCGCAGAGTCGGGGATGATTCCTGGGTTGTTCATCAATCAAACTGCAAGGTAAAAAAGCCACGTACAGTTTGCAAACTAACAATAAAATCAGCTATAATTAAGGATTGTCTGTTATTTCATTTACATTCATTGGAGTATGAACTAAAAAAAATTATCTGCAAACTGTGTGAATCGGCGAAGCCGTTCTCACATAAATTTGTGGATGATTTTTTTTTTTTCATACCCAATGAACGTAAAAGAAATAACAGACAATCCTTATAATTAAATTTGAAATAATAATAAAAACACTGAAACTTCGTATTTGTTTTTAATTATTTTTGGTCCAGAAACAATAATGCGCAATAAGGCATCTTGCCCATATAAAATGACGTCATCACATATGATGTTCATCGAGAAATTAACAAACTCACAGTGCTATGTCTGGACCAATGGGATGACGTTACATTGTAATGAATGTAACAGAAATTTAATTATTAAAACATATTAGTTTTTGGCGGGAAGTCCTTTTGTAGATGTTTTTCTGACACGAGTCTCTATTTAGAAACCATCCATGAGCTGTTAGTTGATGTTATTGTTATGTAGTGCACTGTTGTTTAACAAGGTTACGTTTAAAACTTGTGAAACGGTTTCATGGATCACACATCATTTACACAGCAACGTTAAAAAGAAATTAAATTTAACAATATTATTTTCCTAATTAAAGATGTTATTTAAAGGCACACACCCTAGTTTCAACCCATAAGAATGAACACTAAGTTTGGTTAAGTTACAAACCTGTAACACATTTGGATAACGTTAAACAAGAGTCTGTGAAGTTGAAACGGTGAAATACCGTTAAAAATAGACTAAAACTCGAGTCCATAACTGTTACTTCTCAGATGCACGTGCATTTTTAACAATATAAAAAATGCATTTTGTGGTATTAGAAACACCAGGATGACCAGAAAAACTTCAGTTTTACGGAAATGGATAATCGAAACAATAAAATATAAGTAAGGTTTGATTTCAGTGGTCATAAACGGCTCTAATAGTGAACAAATATGGCTTGATGTTTACAAACTAGGGGTCTGTCCCTTTAATAAAACAAAATCAAAATCTTAATTGATTCTTTTTGAAACTATATTCAGAACTATATACTCATTGTGCGTTTGAGATCAGATTTTGAAACGAATATATGGATTGTACATAACTGTTCAAAGTTAAAGCTTGTTTTGTTTAACAACACCACTAGAGCACATTGATTAATTAATCATCGGCTATTGGATGTCAAACATTTGGTATTTCTGACTTGTAGTCAAACACTCAACCGACGTAGCTAGATCCCTTCCCCTGTACATGACTGATATGGCATGGTTAAAATATGTTTAGTTTAATGAAGAATTGTAGATCAATCAAACTAAAAACATTACTACATAAATTAGATGGTTTTAATTATTTCCAGTGAACCTATTTTCTGAACTACTAGCTATGTCAAAAGGTATGATGGATAGCACAATTAAGAGCTTTAATTACATTTAGGGTTTTTAAAATTGTTTGTAAAATGTAGTATTAAGATAAAAAGTAAAGAATTTTGCTGAGTAATTCCTTTCAAATTTGATGATCTTTTGTCATATTATCAAACTATATTCTAAACAACATTTTCTGTTTTTCAGAACACATTTTATCAAATAGATGACCTTGAAGCCAATACTGCATATGTCTTCCGAGTAAGTGCTGGAAATAAGCATGGCTACAGTTGCCCTGGCAACGAATCTGAGGAAATCGTGACAGAAAACCGTTTACAGTCGTCATCCGATTACGAATCCGATGGTAGGGTGGGATAGTGTTGTTATGTAGACGTTTACTAATGTTTGGTTTGTGTTATGTCATGTGAAACGCACTACACAAAGTGGTTTGAGTGTGTTGGTGTTTAGGTACATTTATTTAGCTAGTTTTGTAGAGCTTTGTAGAGCTATTTTATGAAAGGTGTGTTTATTTCAGACTTGCGTGAGTTCCAAATGCTGACAAAATATGTGTGTGCTTGTAGATAAAACACATGTGTTTATAGTAAATTATTAAACACACTCAGCTAATAGAAAAGTTACACTTGACCAAGAGTTAAATATATTTTGTGCTCGCTTGATGTGCGGTCAGTTTGGGATCGATCCCCGTCAGTGGGCCCATTAGGCCATTTCTTGTTCCAGTCACGTACACCATGACTAGTATATCAAAGGCTGTGGTATGTGTTATCCTGTTTATGGGATGGTGCATATAAAAGATCCTTTGCTACTAATGGAAAAATATAGCAAGTTTCCGTTCTAAGACTATATGTCAAAATTACCAAATGGTTGACATCCAATAGCCAATGATTAATAAATCAATGTGCTCTAGTGGTGTCATTAAACAAAATGAACTTGAAATATCTTTCATATAAATTCAACTCCCAGTGTCTTTGTAATTGTTTTTATTTGGCTAGTTTTGAAAGACTAACTCTTTTAGTCTTTTAGTATAAATTAATCTGATTTTAATTATTTTATTAATGCTTTACTGAAGTTTTCACTTCTGCAGCTGAATTATAGTTATTTAAACTAAATCTTTCTGGGGCTTGTTTTATTTTTGTTTCATTGTTTATCATATTTCTTTCTTTTTCACCTTAGTTTGCTTCCAGAAAATGTGGCTTGCATTGCCTTTCTCTTTGATTACTGACCTCGATAGTGCAATGAGGGCAGGACGTAACCCAGTGGTAAAGCATTCGCTTGATGTGTGGTCGGTCTAGGATCGATCCCCGTCAGTGGACCCATTGGGCTATTTCTCATTCCAGCCAGTGCTCCACAACTGGTGTAACAAAGGCCGTGGTATGTACTATCCTGTGTGGGATGGTGCATACAAAAGATCCCTTGCTGCTAATCGAAAAAGAGTAGCCCATGAAGTGGCGACAGCGGGTTTCCTCCCTCAATATCTGTGTGGTCCTTAACCATATGTCCGACGCCATATAACCGTAAATAAAATGTGTTGAGTGCGTCGTTAAATAAAACATTTCCTTCCTTTCTTCTTCTCTTTCACCGTAGTTTGCTTCCAGAAAATTTGGCTTGCATTGCCTTTCTCTTTGATTACTGACCTCGATAGTGCAATGGGGCGGGATCTAACTCAGTCGGTAGAGTGCTTGCCTGAAGTTCTTCAGTCATGGGATCGAATCTCCTCGGTTGACCCATTCTGTGATTTAAAAAAAAAAAAAAATTCATATCCCAAACTGTGCCATACAGCATGTATATAAAAGAACATGTAACGTTTTTCGGATATTTTATCCAATGTCATTTTCATTACTGTTAAAATGTTTTCTAGCTTAGTGGTTAAAAGTGGATACCTAATTTACAGTTTATTGATAGAAAGGGATTAACAAAATATCATGCAGATTTGTAGATTTAAAATTTTTTTTTTTACTAAAAGATTTATTTACATGATATTCAATTTAAGAAGGATTAAGTGATTTCTTTTATATATAAAAAAAAAGTAGAGAAACTATGTATTGCATGTGTGTTTTTGCTGTGTTTTTACACAAAGTTAGTTTAATAGATAATTTAAAGTTCATCCAACACTTATTATTTTTAAAAAAAGAAACAAAGATGTCTCTTGTCATCCTTTCATTTTAAGTTGGCTAAAACTCAGAAAAATCGTCTTCTTAATTGACTTTCATTTAAGATAAAAGTTAATTTGGCGAAGTATTTAAAAATAAAATTTACTACATTAGTAATATTTTTGAAAATTCAAATTTAAATTCAATTTAGATTGGTGCATGTTTTAAAATGATAACAGTGTTTTTTACTTAAGTTAAACAGTGTTTGATTATACTTTTATTTGGTTTACAGTTTTTATTTTGGTTTGCTGTGTAGAAAATGTAGATAGTGCTTGCAGTTGCACACACATTTTAATCAACATCACAAAATGGCATAATTCTTGCGTACATTTAAAAGATCACTTGCGGCTTTTTTGACAAGAGTAACCTATGTGGCAGCAGCAGATGTTCTTTTTTGTCAACCACCCCGTCGGTGGGCCCATCAGGCTATTTCTCGTTCCAGCCAGTGCACCACGACTGGTATATCAAAGGCTGTGGTAAGTGCTATACTGTCTGTGGGATGGTGCATATAAAAAATCTCTTGCTACAAATGGAAAAATGTAGTAGGTTTCCATTCTAAGACAATGTCAAAATTACCAAATGTTTGACATCCAATAGCCAATGATTAATAAATCAATGTGCTCTAGTGTTGTCGTTAAACAAACCAAACAAAGTTGAACTTTCTCTTAACATGTTACACTTAAAATAACAATAGTTTTAATATGTACTGACGTGTTGTTAAAGAAAAATATTCTTTTCCTTTAATTCTAATTAAGACTTGTTTTCCAGTAACGCAATTCTGCACATGATTCATTGTGTGCGTTTTCATGTGCGGAAATGTGTTTTTCCATATTTGTGTTTTCTCAAGAGAATTATTATACAATATTTGACATAATTAACATACGCCAAAAGTAAATACTTTGTGCAATGACGTCCCCTTGCTGAATTAGTTTTTAGTGTTCCGAATACCCAAGAATGGAAATACAGATATGGAAAAAGGTAGTGTGTAAATGCACTGTATAAATAAACTTGTGCATGGAAAGGCACACAATGCAAAATCACATTAATGGACAGCAAGTCTTAAGAGACATTCCTGAGTTTGCTGCATTGTAAGATGTTTCCGACTAATAAAATATTTCTATGATTAAACTTGAATATTAAATATATTTTCTTGTTTAGAATAGCAGTGTTTGTATATTCAATGTGTTTCGGTCATCTTAATATTTGTAAGAAGCCCAAACTGGATTTTGTCTTCAAATAATTTCGTACGTACAAAAAAAAACATATTTTAGGAAATAAAATGAAATGTAACCTAGTACAAATATTAGAACGATCAGAAACATGTTTAATATACAGCCACTAATATTTTATCAAGAAAATTATATTTGATATGTAATTACAATTGTTAAAAAGTCTCTGTTAGTCGATAACATCTTAAAAATTGCAGCAAACTCAGGAATGTCCCTTTAATTGAAAAAGGTTGTTGCATACATTTTGGACAGTGACTATTCTGCCAGGAGCAGTCAGACGAAACCTGTAAATAGTAACTTTTTAAACTCAAAGCTCAGTGTACAATAATTCAATGATATTGTCATCGTGGTTGACATCGAAGATTTAAGCTGCAGCTTATTTTGCTTTTAAAGGTAGTGTCAACTCCAACAAGAGCCTTATGTGTTGGAAAAATGCATACCCGGACCACCAACACATACTGACACTTTAAGAAATTAAAAACGCGTAATTTTAGAGTTAATAAAAAAAACCATGATTATTCCTGCTAACTGGGGGCAGCCATTTTG
Organism: Gigantopelta aegis; assembly: GCF_016097555.1. NCBI lineage: Eukaryota > Metazoa > Mollusca > Gastropoda > Neomphalida > Peltospiridae > Gigantopelta > Gigantopelta aegis. The sequence goes on from NC_054711.1 coordinate 24,643,297, forward strand.
TTTCGTTTTTGTGACGTCCGGTGGGATAGCTTGGGGCGAAGTGACGTCAGTTCCTGACCATCTCCTGTATGTACAGTGTAAACAAAAGCAGTAATTTTCGACAAGGCGCTTCTCTTTGATCAACCTGACTTGTAAAACAGCATAAATGACGTAATAATATAATAAACTATTTAACTAAATATATTTCAAGTTGCATTAACGGAACAAAATGGGTTATAGTATTTTTCTCTGTTTAATAATCCAAAGGAAAAATGTACACATTACGCCTATTGATATGCTACGTTAGAGCAAAAACGACAACCCACGATACCCAAGTCGGCAAGTGATAATTTTCTTTTCTTTGGGACTACGTAATTGGTCAGTTCTGTGGTTGTAGATGGAAAAGTCTACTTAATCAATAGTTTTACAGAACTATTTACAGTAATAAACCATGTCCATTACAATTTTAGGGGCGACAGGTAATATTCCACAATACCGGTATGTATTTTGTGTCTAGACAGCGTCAATTAATTAGCTCGTCTGGTTACCAATCAAATACACACCTGCCAATCAGAAATCACAGGTAGAAGCAACTAACAGCATAGACCGATTAACTAAGAAAACACTCCGTGTATCATTTCAGTACGTAGGTTAATGCATGGGAAAAACATTGTTAATTGTTTCGACTTGTTGTGTAGCCACTTTGACAATGGTATTTTATTTTGTATTGAAAAATAATATATATAGTGCTGGATATACTTACTGTTGGCTTACTGGGATGTGTATTATTACATAACATTGCAATGTATGACTATTTATCATCCTGCAAAAACCAGGTAGATTTTGTTTCTCTAGTTCTAAGGCTCATTCCTGACGTGACGCGTTAAGTATTACGTAACCACCAGCTCGCCAGATGGCGTACTCACTGAGATGGTACAAAATGGCTGCGCCCGTTATATGTAATAGTCGTCACATTTAACCGTTTTATTATTTAACTATACGATTATACGTGTTGATATTAAGCAATAATGTGCATTATATATCGTTGAATATGCATACCAGGCCAAATGCCTTAATTGTCCTCTCCTTTAACACTGATTAAAAACTGTGGCGTTTTAATGCACTGTTCATAATGTCATACGTACACTATGAACTTTGGATTGAAAATTAATGCTATTTTAAAACTGGTGGTACCAGACCCATAGGAATCGGATGTGGGGTGGGGGAGGGGGGAGTGGAGTGGGGGGAGGTGGGAGTGAGGTGGCACAGCCCCCCCCCCCCACTTGAAGATGAAAATGTATTAAAAAAATTCCTACTCTATATAAATACAAAGAAACATCTGGTTTTTGCCCCCCCCCACTCCCCCACCAGAGATTGTGCACCCTCACCAGAGCTGGTGCCCCCTCCCCCCATTGTAAATATAATTATCCTACTGGCCTGTGTTCACGTACTAACCTTTTTATAATTTCTTGCTTCTAAAACAATTTTTGCTTCAAGGCTTGGAATTTTACACAAGTGATTATGCCATTTTCTGATGTTGAAAGCAGTTTTTGGTTTTATCAGTAGTGTTGTGTAGTTGATTGTATATATTGCATTGCCTTGGTGATGGTTGTCATGCTTCCTGTTGCTATGATCTTACAGGTACGCTTGAAGTTTTCTCTCCTACTGTTAAAAAGCAAGGTAAATAGGTTTTTCACTGTTTCTCATCTTACTAAAAATATGTAATTGTAAGTGCATGAACAGCAAATTAATTAAATTTTCTATTATTATACAGTGGTTTTGTATGAAACACTTCTATACGCAAAACTTTTAAATCTGACTATCTTTTAAGCTTTTACACTTAAATGAAGATGTTTGTTGTATTATTACTTATTAAATGTACTTCTACAGATTTGGTGTGTGTGTGTGAGTGCATGTGCATCCATGTGTGCGTGTGGGGTTTTTTTAGCGAATATTGCATAGCCAGGATTTTATATTTGGGAGGGAGGAGGCCATCCACATTCAGGGGGTGGGGGGCACCCATTTTGGCCATGAGTCGTGTAAAATATATAAGGCGGTGGGAAAAAACAGCTGTGTTTGAGGGGGGGTGGGGGCATAACCTTATGGTATCCCTTCAGGCTATGCCAGTGTTTGCAAACGAACTTCAGTCATACAGTGGTTGAGGATTGATTCCCCACAGTATACCCATTGGGATTTTTGTTTTCTTTGCAGAGGCAGATTCAAGGGAGGGGTAATTAGTCTACCCCTAAGTGTTGATGTGCCTCTTTTTTATAGCTTTAAAAAAATGTCCTTGGGTTGCCCTTTTCACATATTAATCCATATACCCTTTTCCCCATATTTTCCCCAATATTTTCTGGATCTGCCCTTGCTCTGTATCCACCAATGCTCCACAGCTGCAATATGAAAAGGCTTTGGCAAATTCTGTTCTTTATATTGGGACAATCCCTTGTTGTTATTCAGTATAAGTAGCCTTTGTGGCAACTGATGTTCTGTACCACTGCCTGGACCAAAATAATGTAACAAACCAGATATATATCACTTTCATTACAATCTTCTTCCTACTTTCTGGTGGTATCCTTTTTGTGTTTTGGGATTTTTGTAGTGTTTTATTGTGAAACCAGATAGCCCTAGTTTAAATTTGATGACATTTATTGCCTTTCTCACATGGACAATAATACATATTACTGGAATTTACAGGTGAGTTCCTGTAAACTGAAAATCGTTTGTGTTTTTATCAAAGGTTTCTTTTTACTGTCCATAGACGATGAACTACCGTTTGAACCGCGGGAAGTGAAAATATCATCAACTCGTGTGTTTGAAGACCATTATGAGGTGCTGCATGAAGTTGGAAGGTAATCACACAAAACACATTCATTCAAGCATTCATTCACTCACTCACTCACTCAATCACTCACTCAATCACTCACTCAATCACTCACTTATTCACTCACTCACTTATTCACTCACTTATTTGTTTGAAGACCATTATGAGGTAATGAACAAAACGCATTCATTCGTTCGTTCGTTTGTTCGTCTGTCTATCCGTCCGTCTGTCCGCCCGTCTGTCTGTCTGTGTTCATTTGGTCATTTTGGAATGGCATGTAGCCCAGTGATAAAGCATTCACATAATGCATGGTCAGTCTAGGATCAATCCCTGTTGGTGGCCCATTGGGCTATTTCTCGTTTCAGCCAGTGCACCACAACTGGTATATCAAAGGCTGTGGTATGTGCTATCCTGTCTGTGAGATGGTGCAAATAAAAGATCCCTGGCTACTAATGGAAAAATGTAACCGGTTTCCTTTCTCAATGTGCTCTAGTGGTGTCGTTAAAACACAACAAACTTTTGAAATAATTCATTTAAAATTAGCTGGGGTGTCATTACATAAATCATTGATTGATTGATTGATTGATTTCATTCATTTCAAATAACTGTCATTTAAAATTAGCTGGGGAGTCATTAAAGGTAGGGTCAACTCAAACAAGAGCCTTATGTGTTGGAAAGATGCATACCCGGACCACCAATACATACTGACACTTTAACAAATGAAAAACGCGTAATTTTAGAGTTAATAAAAAACCATGATTATTCCTGCTAACTGGGGACAGCCATTTTATTTCGTTTTTGTGACGTCCGGTGGGATAGCTTGGGGCGAAGTGACGTCAGCTCCTGACCATCTCCTGTATGTACAGTGTAAACAAAAGCAGTAATTTTCGACAAGGCGCTTCTCTTTGACTTGTAAAACAGCATAAATGACGTAATAATATAATAAACTATTTAACTAAATATATTTCAAGTTGCATTAATGGAACAAAATGGGGTTATAGTATTTTTCTCTGTTTAATAATCCAAAGGAAAAATTTACACTATTAGGCCTATTAATATGCTATGTTGGAGCAAAAACGACAACCCACGATACCCAAGTGATAATTTTCTTTTCTTTGGGACTACGTAATTGGTCAGTTCTGTGGTTTTAGATGAAAAAGTCTACTTAATCAATAGTTTTACAGAACTATTTACAGTAATAAACCATGTCCATTACAATTTTAGGGGCGACAGGTAATATTCCACAATACCGGTATGTATTTTTGTGTCTAGACAGCGTCAATTAATTGGCTCATCTGGTTACCAATCAAATACACACCTGCCAATCAGGAATCACAGGTAGAAGCAACTAACAGCATAGACCAATTAACTAAGAAAACACTCCGTGTATCATTTCAGTACGTAGGTTAATGCATGGGCAAAACATGGTTAATTGTTTCGACTTGTTGTGTTGCCACTTTGACAATGGTATTTTATTTTGTATTGAAAAATAATATATATAGTGCTGGATATACTTATTGCTGGCTTACTGGGATGTGTATTATTACATAACATTGCAATGTATGACTATTTATCATCCCGCAAAAACCAGGTAGATTGTGTTTCTCTAGTTCTAAGGCTCATTCCTGACGTTACGCGTTAAGTATTACATAACCACCAGCTCGCCAGAGGGCGTACTCACTGAGATGGTACAAAATGGCTGCGCCCGTTATATATAATAGCCGTCACATTTAACCGTTTTATTAATTAACTATACGATTATACGTGTTGATATTAAGCAATAATGTGCATTATATATCGTTGAATATGCATACCAGGCCAAATGCCTTAATTGTTCTCTCCTTTAAGTAAATGATTCATTCATTCATTCATTAAAGGAACATTCCTGAGTTTGCTGCAAGTTTTAAGATGTTATTGACTAATGGAGACTTTTTGTAATTACATTTAAAAAAAACAATTCTGCATAAAATATTGGTGGCTGTATATTAAACGTGTTTCTGATCGTTCTAATATATGTACTAGGCTAAATTTAATTTTATTTCCTAAATTATGTTTTTTTCGTACGTACGAAATTATTGGAAGACAAAATCCATTTTGGACTTCTTACAAATATTAAGATGACTAGAAAAACATTGAATATGCAGACACTGATATTCTAAACCAGAAAATATATTTAATATGTAAGTTTAATCGTATAAATATTTTATTAGTCAGAAACATCTTACAGTGCAGCAAACTCAGGAATGTCTCTTTAAAGAAATATTCATTTTTAAAGGGTTTTTTATTCTACTTACTGGTAGCTTTACCCACATTACACAGAGAAATTAATGAAGCACCTCCTTAAACAACGAATGGCAGAAAACCCCCACAGGGTGCATGTATTTAATTAAGTTTGTGAAAATTCTGTTTTATTTTCTTTTTCAGAGGTAAATTTGGCAATGTGTACCAGTGCAAGGCCAAGGACACTGGGAAACTGTGGGCGGCCAAGATTGTCAAGTGTCGAGAGAAGGAGAAAGAGAATGTTCGACACGAGATCGAAATCATGAACGGTCTCGCTCATCCAAAACTGCTTCTGCTGTGGGACGCATATGAGGCCGCTCGCAAAATGGTTCTCGTCATGGAATAGTAGGTCAAATTAATTGTGATTTTATTATATTCCTGTAGATTGGTAAAATGTTTAACAATTAACAAAGTTCTCTTAAAGAAAAGGGGGTGGGATGTAGCCCAGTGATAAAGTGTTTACTTGATACGTGGTCGGTTTGGGATCGATCTACATCAGCGGGCCCATTTGGCTATTTGACGTTCCAGCCAGTGCACCACAACTGGTATATCAAAAGTTATGGTATGTGCTATCCTTTGCTAATTGTGGAAAAATATAGTAGGTTTGATCTCTAAGGACTATATGTCAAAATTACCAAATGTTTGACATCCAGTAGATGATGATTAATAAATCAGTGTGCTCTAGTGGTGTTAAATAAAACAAACCTTTGTAATGCAAGATCGCAAAGTTGCGAGAGTTTAGTGAAGTAGACCCCTGGGACCCAATTCACCAAGGTCTCTTAGGCCCTGCAAGACAACAAAGCATCCTCTTTGCAGGTCTTTTAGCATTGCACTGCGAGATCGCAAAGTTGCGAGAGTTTAGTGAATTAGACCCCTGGTTTTTTAAGCTATCTTAGCATTGCGATATCGTAAAACCGTTGTAGGCTATGGCATGCATTATTGTGACGTCATGGCTTACAACCATTTTACAATATCAAAATGCTAAGATAGTTTTGAAAATCTCCAGACCAAGTGTTGAAATAACTTTATGTTATACACCAAATAATCTGCCATGTGTAGTTCATTATCTGCTGAGACGTCGTTAAACATACATTCCTTTCTTCTTCTTTTTTTACAAAGTATTGGAGGCGGCGAGTTGTTTGAGCGGGTGAGCAGCAATGACTTCTGTTTAACGGAGCGTGACTGCGTCCACTTCATGCGTCAGATATGCAGTGGTGTCGCATACATGCATGGCAAGGGTGTCCTTCACCTTGACCTCAAACCCGAGAACATCCTCTGCATCGCGGAGGGCAGCAACATCATCAAGATCATTGACTTCGGCCTGGCGCGCCGCTTCAACGAAGGGGAGAGCATCAAGGTGATGTTTGGAACGCCAGAGTTCATCGCCCCGGAGGTCGTCAACTATGATGAGATTGACTTCGCGACCGATATGTGGAGTATAGGAGTTATATGTTACGTCTTGTAAGTGTGGAAGGTGTTTTTACAAGTAGTGTTATTAATCAGGTCAGGTCATAGGTTTTACTGTGCACATTCAGAACAATCTGTTGTAGCACACACCTGTCATGGACACAGCTTATATATAGGAGTTATATGTTATGTCTTGTAAGTGTGGAAGGTGTTTTTTACAAGTAGTGTTATTAATCAGGTCATAGGTTTTAATGTGCACATTCAGAACAAGCTGTTGTAGCACACGCCTGTCATGGACACAGGTTATATATAGGCGTTATGTTATGTCTTAAGTGTGGAAGATGGTTTTTTTACAAGTAGTGTTATTAATCAGGTCATAGGTTTTAATGTGCACATTCAGAACAAGCTGTTGTAGCACACGCCTGTCATGGACACAGGTTATATATAGGAGTTATGTTATGTCTTAAGTGTGGAAGGTGGTTTTTTTTACAAGTAGTGTTATTAATCAGGTCATAGGTTTTAATGTGCACATTCAGAACAAGCTGTTGTAGCACACGCCTGTCATGGACACAGGTTATATATAGGAGTTATATGTTATGTCTTGTAAGTGTGGAAGGTGTTTTTTACAAGTAGTGTTATTAATCAGGTCATAGGTTTTAATGTGCACATTCAGAACAAGCTGTTGTAGCACACGCCTGTCATGGACACAGGTTATATATAGGAGTTATGTTATGTCTTAAGTGTGGAAGGTGGGTTTTTTTACAAGTAGTGTTATTAATCAGGTCATAGGTTTTAATGTGCACATTCAGAACAAGCTGTTGTAGCACACGCCTGTCATGGACACAGGTTATATATAGGAGTTATATGTTATGTCTTGTAAGTGTGGAAGGTGTTTTTTACAAGTAGTGTTATTAATCAGGTCATAGGTTTTAATGTGCACATTCAGAACAAGCTGTTGTAGCACACGCCTGTCATGGACACAGGTTATATATAGGAGTTGTGTTATGTCTTAAGTGTGGAAGGTGGTTTTTTTTACAAGTAGTGTTATTAATCAGGTCATAGGTTTTAATGTGCACATTCAGAACAAGCTGTTGTAGCACACGCCTGTCATGGACACAGGTTATATATAGGAGTTATATGTTATGTCTTGTAAGTGTGGAAGGTGTTTTTTACAAGTAGTGTTATTAATCAGGTCATAGGTTTTAATGTGCACATTCAGAACAAGCTGTTGTAGCACACGCCTGTCATGGACACAGGTTATATATAGGAGTTATGTTATGTCTTAAGTGTGGAAGGTGGTTTTTTTACAAGTAGTGTTATTAATCAGGTCATAGGTTTTAATGTGCACATTCAGAACAAGCTGTTGTAGCACACGCCTGTCATGGACACAGGTGTGGACCTTCGTCGTCTCCTTCGTCCAGGAGAGGACAATTAATCAGGTTGATGCTGAAGTCCTAAGAGGTGTTCTCATTATGTGAGTAGTCGCACCGACTTGACGCATGCGATCAAATTGTACTGTGGGAACACCTAAATCGGAACGACGTTAGTCTTATACACAGTCGATGCGACTAATCGCATAATGAGAATGCCTCTTTAGACAGACAGGATTTCATTGGTTTATCTTAAATATTAACATTCAGTGTTCTCAAACTCCATAACCATAACCATGTTGGAGAGGAGAGGGTATAGTGATCTTACACCTACCCATTTAGTCATTAAAACTCGCTCTGAGATGGATCTGGTACCAGGCTGTGAACCCAGTACCTACCAGCCTTATGTCTGATGGCTTAACCACGACACCACCGAGGCCAGTACTGGGCTGCGAACCCTGTACCTACCAGCCTTATGTCGGATGGCTTAACCACGACACCACCGAGGCCGGTACTGGGCTGCGAACCCTGTACCTACCAGCCTTATGTCCGATGGCTTAACCATGACACCACCGAGGCCGGTACTGAGCTGCGAATCCTGTACCTACCAACCTTACGTCGGATGGCTTAACCACGACACCACCGAGGCCGGTACTGTGCTGCGAACCCTATACCTACCAGCTTTATGTCCGATGGCTTAACCACGACACCACCGAGGCCAGTACTGGGCTGCGAACCCTATACCTACCAGCTTTATGTCGGATGGCTTAACCACGACACCACCGAGGCCAGTACTGGGCTGCGAACCCTATACCTACCAGCTTTATGTCGGATGGCTTAACCACGACACCACCGAGGCCAGTACTGGGCTGCGAACCCTATACCTACCAGCTTTATGTCCGATGGCTTAACCACGACACCACCGAGGCCGGTACTGGGTTATCAATATTTTCTCCCTTTACTTTGATTGACTAATGTCTTGTTTTTATTACATTTTTTTTTTCATTTACAGGTTGTCTGGATTGTCTCCCTTTATGGGTGACAATGATTCTGAAACTTTGTCGAATGTCACATATGGCGAATACGATTTTGATGATGAATCTTTTGATGACATATCGGACAATGCTAAGGATTTTATTCAGCACTTGCTCGTCAAAAACAAACGGTGAGTAAATAATGGAAAATCAGTTGAAGATTTTGTTCAGAAACAGATGATAAAAGATTTAAGGATAATCGGTTGCTGACTTTCCACTGAAATTGAGTCAAATATTTATGCAGTTTGGTTTTAAATAGGAAATGTTCCTTTTATTCAATGGGTCAAAAACATCTTTGGTTCTATAAAAAGATTTAATTGGTATTTACAGTCAAAGCAAAAGAGTGAATAAAGTTGAGTGAATTTCTGCGCTATCAAAATTTTAGTAACTGCATTTTAAACCGATTTAAAGGGAGACTTCACATATCCCACCCAAACAGGCTTAGGGCTTTAAAATTTTATTGAGAAAAACTTTTTCAGTTCAGTACACAGTGATCATTGGAACCCATTCGAAAGTGGTGGGATTTTTTTGGTAATCATAGTAATGGTGGCAGGGCTTCTAGATTATGGTAGCCCCACAGCCATGGCTAGTGATATTCAATATTGAGCTAGTAAATAAGTAATATTGCCATGCCTGAGGGCTAGTGAATTTTTTTTATAAAATATTGCAGTTAAAGTCTATTTTGTAAATATGAATATCCTGCCCACACCCAAACCCCCAATGTTAGTGTTTGTAAGTTCCATCTCCCTCTTAAGGTGACCTTTCTGATTATTACTATTATTTAGTAAAATATATTAATTTAAAGTAAAGTTGGGCTAGTGAATTTTTAATCGTGGCTAGTACATTTTTATAATCACTGATCCCCTGGCTAATAGATTTTATAAAAATTCTAGAAGCTCTGATAATGGATTATGTTATAGGATGATGAAAACAGACTTTTAGATCCATGATTTTGCCAACAGGTTACTGGATAAGTTTGTTTCTGTGAAATCTGGAGGCCTACATAAGGTGTACCCACTGTTCTATTATTAGTCCGTAGCCGTCCAACTGAGGACTATAGTTTTCATCTGTTTTCCTGTCTGTCTGTCTGTCCGTCCCAAATATATTTATTTGGATGTTTTTAGTATATCATGTACTGTTACAGATCAAGTTCGACTTTCATGGTGATATACCTATTTTTCACAGAGTTATGGCCATTGAACTTAGGAGATACAAAAATTTGTTTTCCTCTGACATTTTTTTTTTTGCAGAGTGTCAAGATATTGAGCTGAAATTTTGAATATAACTCAAGTTTGACTCAGTTTTGACAGAGATATGGCTCTTGAACTTAGGATATATGAAAATAGTTTTTTTGGACTTTTTTTGGGGGGGTGGGGATGGGGGTGTGGGTGGGAAATGCCTGAAGATATTGAGACTAAATGTTGTATATAGCTTTATCATGTACTGTTGCATATCAAATGGCCTTTGAAATTTAGGGAGCGGGACATAGCCCAGTGGTAAAGTGTTCGCTTGATGCACGATCGGTCTAGGATCCATCCCCATCGGTGGACCCATTGGGTTATTTCTCGTTCCAGCCAGTGCTCCAGAACTGGTGTAACAAAGGCTGTGGTATGTACTATCCTATCTGTGAGATGGTGCATATAAAAGATCCCTTGCTGCTAATCGAAAAGAATAGCCCATGAAGTGGCAACAGCGGGTTTCCTCTCTCAGTATCTGTGTGGTCCTTTACCATATGTCCGACGCCATAAAACTGTAAATAAAATGTGTTGAGTGCATCGTTAAATAAAACATTTCCTTCCTTCCTTCTTGAATTTAGGAGATATGAAAATTTGTTGTTCCCAGATGGGGACATGTATTGCACAGTGACATATTTATCATTGATTAATGGAAGTCTTTTTTAACACATTATTTCAGAAAACGAAGCTCTGTTGCACAGTGGTATATTTATCATTGATTAATAATAGTCTTTTAACACATTTATTTCAGAAAATGAATCTCTGTTGCACAGTGGCATATTTATCATTGATTAATAATAGTCTTTTAACACATTTATTTCAGAAAACGAAGCACCATTCAGGACTGTCAGAAACACATCTGGCTTGTTCAGGATGAACGGCGAATGCGGTTAAAACGACTGAACACGGAGAAACTCCGACGTTTCATGGCACGGAGAAAGTGGCAGGTATAACAAGTGAAAACTTAATTATTTCCTTAAGATTTGGTACCTGGACCCGTGCTTATAAAACTTAAAGTCTAGACTTTAATAAAGTCCAGACTTTAACATAATGCTATTTGAATGGCGTTACCATGACGTTAAAATCTGTACTTTATTAAAGTCTAGACTTTAAGGTTTATAAGCACTGGGCCTGATTGTATAGCAGGCTGGTAGACAGGTAATAGGTGTGCAGGTATTGCAGGTATGCAGGTATTGCAGGTATGCAGGTGGGCTGATAGGCAAGCTTTGTGTGGCTAATTGGTAAAGGTGTTTAAGGCTGACCGCAGAACTTTGTAGCACCATGTTTTTGGTTACATATATGATCAGTGTGTTAACTCTTGTCCTGGGTCCCGTTCCATGAAGCAGTCTTAGCACTAAGATCGCCGTAAGAGCTTCAGGTAGTTATGCACTTGAGGATGATCTTAGGGCTAAGATCGCTACATGGAATGATGCCATGGACAGACAGCCCAGATAGCTGAATAATGTGTCCAGGACAGCGCACTTGGACCTTCTTTGAATGTAAGCACAAAACTAAATTGAAATGAATAATAAAAAATTAATAATACATTGTAATAAATATTAGATATCCTACCATAATTTTACTTCAGATCCATTTTTGGTAAATGTGACTATTTTGGTGTACAATTTTTTTCAAATATGGTCAGATGCATTTGTAATCATCAAATAAAAAAAACATTCTATTACCAATATTACATTTGAAAGTTGTTGAGTCTTTTAAAAAGCATCATAGTCGAGTTTATTATTATTATTATTATTATTATTATTATTATAAGGACATGTAAAATTATTTCATTTTAAATTTTAAAAATGTCTTAGCCATAAATTATGACTTTTTAGAGTACCTTCACCCCTATCAAAATAATTGTCAGTTCCATTTTCAGACGATATTGTTTACATGTTGGTATGTTTTGGTGCTCAATTTGGTCACTATTAACGATCAGTGCAAACAGTGATTATATAGGATAAAACCATTTAATGTGCTTACATCAAAGTTTTATTTGTGTTAAGGCAGAAATGTTTTATTCAATTTGCTGTCTGTAGTTTAACTATCTTGTTTCGTCATCTTAGATCTAATAGTCTTATAATAAACGGCTTTACCCTTAGATTCAATATTCCCTCTTACCCCCCCCCCCCCGAACCCATCCCCGCCTAACAGAAAACAAAAAAAAGCAGCTGTAATAAAATTGTATAAAGAATAACTGAATAAATAAAAGGTAGAAGTGAGTCTAGTGAAAGAAGCATTTTCAGTGATTACCCTTCCCCCCCCCCACCCTCCCCCCTTGTTTCTGTCCTGAATTGCAAAATGTTTACTCTTACCCCACCACTCTAATCTCGAGAATCGTTTACTTTTCCCTTAACTCACCTTTTCCAACCCTGAATTACTGGCATATTTACTCTCCATTCACCTTACCCATTTAATAATATCTGCCCACTTTTTCTAGATAATCCATCTCGAAATAATTGTTAAAATATTCTCTATATTATTTCTTGCTTAGCTCGCGTATATATATTTATTTTATCACTGCAGTTGCTAAGAATATTACATGTATATAACTTCTTGCTTCACCAACCTATACTTTTCAAGTGGGGGGGAGAGAGAAAGAGCAAAAGAGAGAGAGAGAGCAAGAGAGAGAGAGAGAGAGAGCAAGAGAGAGAGAGAGAGAGAGCAAGAGAGAGAGAGAGAGAGAGAGAGAGACAGCAAGACAGAGAGAGAGAGAGAGAGAGAGGGAGGGAGGGAGGGGGAGAGAGGGAGGGAGAGAGAGAGAGAGAGAGAGACGACTTCTTGCTTCACCAACCTATACTTTTCAAGTGGGGGGGAGAGAGAAAGAGCAAAAGAGAGCGAGAGAGCAAGAGAGAGAGAGAGAGAGAGAGAGGGAGGGAGGAGAGAGAGGGAGGGAGGGAGGGAGGGGGAGAGAGAGAGAGAGAGAGAGAGAGAGAGAGAGAGAGAGAGACGACAGACAGACAGACAGACAGAATGAATGTTTAATGACACCCCAGCACAAAAATACACATCGGCTATTGGCTGTCACAAATGGTAAGCATATAAAAATATTAACACACAGACAGACTGAGTGAGTGAGTGTATAGGTTAAATTGTAATCAAAAAGGGTGCATTTTGGGTAAAAAAAAAGAAATTACCATGATAAGCTAGTATATGCTATATAAAAATCAAATAAATGTGTGTTATATCTTGTTAAAATTTTGTGTAGTGAAGATTTATAGTCAAAATAGAAGATTAATTCTAATTGTAACTACTATGCCTCCCAAGAAAAAGGTCTCTAGTATTATTGTATCCTTCAAGTGTTCGATTGGCATGTCTAGGCTGCTTACTATATATCCCAATAAACTTAAATCCTTTGGCAAGACACTGAATTGTAACTATGTTATAATGTTCCTGTAAATTTCCCCTGTATATTACATATAATTACTTTAGTACAATGGACTCTGTCTAAACTGGCTTGGATTGATCCCCGTCGGTCGGCCCATTGAGCTATTTCTCGTTCCAGCCAGTGCACCACAACTGGTCAAAGGCCATGGTATGTGCTGTCCTGTCTATGGGAAAGTACATATAAAGGACCCCTTGCTGCATTAGGAAAAATGTAGCGGGTTTCCTCTGATGACTATGAGTCAAAATTACCAAATGTTTGACATCCACTAGCCAATGATTAATTAATCAATGTGCTTCAGTGGTGTCGTCAAACAAAACAAACTTCTTTTCTTTACCATCAAAATGTAACAATGTAAATTTCCCCCTGTATATATTACACATTACCTGTAATTACTTTAGTACAATTGACTCGTTCCAGCCAGTGCACCACGACTGGTATATCAGAGGCTGTGGTATGTACTATCCTGTCTGTGGGATGGTACATATAAAAGATCCCTTGCTACTAATAAAAAGACGTAACAGGTTTCCTCTCTATGACTATGTCAAAAATTACCAAATGTTTGACATCCAATAGCCGATGATTAGTAAATCAATGTGCTCCAGTGGTGTCGTTAAACAAAACAATTATTTTTTTATTTCATTTTTTAATCATTACATGGTAACAATGTTATAATATTCCTGTAAATTTACCCCTGTATATTACATATTACCTGTAATTACTTTAGTACAACTGAAATCTCTGAACTGGATTCCCATTGATGAAAATACACTGGTGTACACAGAGCACTTGTTTAGATTGTTGTCACCCACTTATTGTCACTGAACAGGACTTTGAGATCTTGTCGGTTCACACACAAATGCAGGTTACACAGATAAACTTCGTTGTTGCTTTTTTTTTTTTTTTTAACAACACCACTAGAGCACATTGATTAATTAATCATCGGCTATTGGATGTCAAACGTTAGGTAATTCTGACACTTAGTCATCAGAAGAAACTGGCTCCATTTTTTTTCATTAGTAGCAAGGGATCTTTTATAGATGTGTATACACTTTCCCACAGACAGGACAGCACATTCCAGTCGTGGTGCACTGGTTGGGATGGGACAAAATCCAGTGTGTCTGCTGAGGTGGTTTGATACCTCAGGGGAGCACTTTACCAACTCAGGTAAATCCTGACCCTTTCCAGTTAAATGTTAAAGTTTGTTTTGTTTAACGACACCACTAGAGCACAATGATTTATTAATCATCGGCTGTTGGATATCAAATATTTGGTATTTATATCATATAGTCTTAGACAGGAAACCATTACATATTTCCATTAGTAGCAAGGGATCTACCATCTTTTATATGCACCATCCAACAAACAGGATATCACATACCACAGCCTTTGCTATACCAGTCATGGTGCACTGGCTGGAGAAAGAAATAGCCACATTAATTACACAGATGCTAAGATGCCCGTTTGGACAGAGTCCACTGTGTTTACAATATGAAGGTGATTTTAAAATACACTGAACAGCACAAGAACCGTGAATATATTAATATAATTACACACTTCATACCATTATACAATTTATTTTATTCTGATTGGATGACGTCAAGCGTGCTTGAACCTTAATTGAATATAAGCACGAAAATAAATGAAACGAATGAATGCAGGATAAAAGATAATAACTACATGTACATGTAGTTAATGACGTAGGATATCGGCTGTATCCTGTTCAGGCCGAATGAGAAATTTCCCATTCTTACCTACTCAGGATAAAGTAGATATCCGAAGTCATTAACTAGTTACTATCTATGTAATGTCGAAAAAAACTTCTTCTTTTTTTCCATGGCCTAAAATGTTCCAGGGATAGCTCTGGCACTTGCCAAATTCGCCAACTGCAAATTTTAAAAACAATTGGCGAATTTTATTTTAATTTGACAAATAAATTTTATGTAATAATTGTTATTTTATTAGAAAATAACTGGGGTTTTGCCATTTTTGAAGTTTAAATAGATGATTTGGCGAATGTTTCTGCTCACTCAGAGCTTGCCCTGTGTTTTCAAGACATTAATCATTTTACCAGACACATAAACTAATGAGATCCAAACTGAATAATTTTAAACCTAAATTAATATCTGTGTTTCTTGTGTTGCTCAGTGTATCAGTGTACTATCTGCTGAGTTCAGGGAAATGTGAATGTTGCTATTCGTCTGTCTGTCCATGGTATCTCTGTGGTCTGCTTGTGCACTGCATGCTTGCTTTTCCTTTACGCAGAAAACAGGTACTGCGATCAGAGCTCTGGGCCGCATGGCGTCGCTGCAACGCTTGATTTCTGCCAGTCCCAGCAACAACCACAGCAGCAGTGGCAGTAGTAGTACAGACCCAAACACCTCGTTTAGTTCCACTAGCAGCTATAGTCCTGGTGTTCAGTCCCAAGCATCGGTGACTGCCAATGAAAATACTTTATCATCTCCAACCCCTAAGGTGCAGGAAGAAGAAGAGGAGATTACCGAACAGACAACCGAATCAAGGGAGGCGACTCAAAGAAATGTTGATCAGGAAGCTGATTGCTCAAGGGAAGTAACTGGTGAAGAAGAGGGGGAAAATGTGTCTACGGAACAGATATCCAGATCGAGGGAGATTATGCAAAGAAATGACAAACAGGATCCTGTTTTTTCATGGAAGACTGTTAATAGAAGGGAGACAACTGATGAAGAAACATTCAGATCAAGGGAGGTAACTGGAACAAATGTTGAACCTGTCCGTGATGAAACTGTTCATCAAAGAGAGACAACTGGTGAGGGGATTCACATCTTTAAAGCCATACCAGCGGTAAACGTTCATCTAAGGGAGACAACTCTTACCTCAAGCAGTGATCTATCCACCACAGAGCCCAGTGTAGACAGAATCGATCCTTCTGTGCAGAAAACAAACGGACACATCAATAACAGATTCATGCCTCACGTGGAGGCTTCTTCCCACCTTCGTCCGAACTTTGTGAAAAAAATGGTCGACTGCCAGGCGTTCAAAGGTGATGTGGTTCGCTTTGACATCAAGGTGGCAGGTGAGCCTTGCCCCACGGTGTCGTGGTACCACGAAGACGATGTGGTGGTGGCGGACGAACGACACATTGTTGAGGTCGGTGCTGACGGACAATGCTCGCTGATTATTCGGCGAGTCGGGGAGGAGGATGATGGGGAATACACCGCTAGAGCCGTCAGTTTGAGTGGAGATGCGTCATGCTCAGCCGAACTTATCATCTGCGGGTCGGGTGCATTCTGAGTTCCAGGAGTTTAAAAAAATCATCCAGGCATGACAGGAATGGCTGTTTGGTCGTCCCAGCGTGATGGGATTGGTTATTGGTTTGACCCAGAAGGCAAGGAATAGCTATTTGTTCATCCCAGCGTGAAAAGGAATGGCAATCTGTTCATTCAAGTATGAAAAGGAATAGCTGTTTGTTTGACCCAGAGTGGCAGAAACAGGTGTTTGTTTGACCCAGAGTGGCAGGAACAGCTGTTTGTTTGACCCAGAGTGGCAGCAGCAGCTGTTTGTTTGACCCACCTGAGTTTTCTGCCGATTTGTTGTCTTACCAAAAGTGACTTGTCGCAAGTCAGTATTCAAGGTGCCACATTTTAATTTGGTGCTTTATGAATTTTACTCCACAGAGATTAATCATCAAAACCTATATGTGTTCTTTTATCTATTACAATGTACCTTTTGTTTTTTTCATTTGTCACCAGCAATGTAGCCTTAGCAGAGATGTTGTATATGTTGAAGCAACTGTGCTCGCATCATGTTTTTTCACCAAGTATATGGAATGCAACAAAAGATCTTGATACACAAAGAAATAAAAAAAGAAGAAGAAATGTAGTGTCATGGATTCAGATTTGTTCTCATCAATGATTTATATTTTTATGCCAAATTTGTTTAATGCAAAACAAAGTCCTTAATTATTAAAAACTTTATTTGCATAAATACATATTAATTTTTTAAAATAAATTTTAAAGTCTAATTAAATCATTGGGTACTAATTTCCGTGGTGTTGAATTCTTGCGGTTTGTGTATGTTTTTAGTGTCCTTATTTTATGTATTTTAACTTTTTGATGTTTTATCTGATTTTCTTTTTCTACTCTATTGTCAAATACAGACAGTAGTTCTTGTTGATTGCTTGTTAGGAATGATTTCATTGTTCTATTTTGTTCTGTTTAAATTTCTGAAACTGCTCACAATTTTACTATATTGTAACCAAGCTACTACGGATGTTGATGTTTTATGTTGTATTTCATTTTGTTTACTTTTTTAACTTTCATTGTTTAAACAAAAAATTATGTACCCTATGTATCAATGAAACCATTAAAAATTTTACCAACTGAAAAAATAAGAGAAAGATTTTATCTGCCAACAAAAACCAGTTTTATTAGGTTTCTTGGTTGATTTTTACAAAAGTTTTTAACAGATATTTGCTCTACCATCCTCTCTATTTATTGTCTTGATGTAAAAAAAAAACATAGACAGTTTCTTTCAACAGATTCAAATGTATTGTTGTATTCAGTATATATACTTGATGACAAAAGGAACACATTGCTTCACATATTAGAAAACTACTTGACCCGATTCTTGTACAGTGTATGCTAATTAATATTTTTGATTTAATGTTTTCTTGCAAAACATCCTAAAAAAACAAAATATTTTTCAATTGGTGTGACCCTTTGTTTTTCAGAAATTGTTTTATCAGGATGCTATAACATTTCATGAAAACTGAAGTTCCCTTTTCTGAAAATAAAGGCTTGCACTGATTGAAGTTTTCGTGACCCTCTTTTCATCCCTGACGGATGTTTTGCAATGAACATTGACAAAAATTAAAAATAAAACAAAGTACCATATTTAACCAAATTACTGCCATCATGCCAGAGCTGTTAAATAACGGGAGCAAAGCTTGACAAGAAAAAATAAATCTTGATTTACAATTTTGCAAGATTAGTATTGCCTCTTTGCCCTGGCATTAACTGAACTATTTTATAGACACTTTACAACATTTCCAACCTTGATTTTGTAACGTAATATTTAAAAATATATTTTGAACAATGGCAGTAATTAGGTTAAATACGGGATGGTTATCAAAACAGTGTAAGCTAGTTCTATAGAAAACATTACACACTTATTTGTTTAGAACATTTTTTATTTTATCAATACTGTAATATTACTTAGGCATAATATTGTGTACAGTATTTAGTTGTAGATATGTATCAGGTTTGCAGATTGTAGATGTGAAATTTAAAATTAACGAAGATCAGGTTTATGGAAAATGTTTTTAATCTTGTGATGATGATTGAAAATGTTGGTAGTAGGTAAGTCAAATATGTCCGAGAACATGTGATATTTATAGTGATGCATATTGCAAATGTCTATTTTAGCTTTAAAATGTTTTAGTGGCAAATGATTTAGATCTTTTTTGTACATGTACCTTTTTTAAAAATAAATATATTTTAAATATTTATGCAGTGAAGTATACAACATACACTGTACAAAAACTTCAATAAATTTGTAATTAATGCCAATTGTTGTTTTTGTTTTACTTTTGATGAGGGATCACTCACTCTCTCGCTCTCTCTCTCTCTCTCTCTCTCTCTCTCTCTGTGTCTCGCTTTCTCTCTCTCCCTCTTTCTATCTCTGTCTCTCTCTCTCTCTCTCTCTCTCTCTCGACTGGATGATTGATTGATTGATTGACTGGTCAATCAATTTTCTCGAATCTGCAAAAAAGAGCCCCAAAACATTATTACGGGTATTTTAGGGTAGATTTTGTTATTTTGTCCAAATATGTTGGATAACGTCAATTTTTCGTTTTTAATCTTGGAGTCAAAAAACAAAATGGCCAGCAAAAGAGCATTATACATAGAATGTTATCCACCATATTTCAATTCAACATAACAAAATTATGTAAAATCAACCAAAAAATAACAAACAAGTAGTCCTAGATTACATGCTTTTTACGACAGACAGGACAACACATACCACAGCCTTTAATATGTAAATCATGGTGCACTGGTAAAGCAGGCAGAGCGGGTGATATTGTACCAAGCCCCTCAGAAAAGCACTCTAGAGACTACTGGCAAGCTAAATAACACCCACCAAACACGACCCCACACAGGTCACACCCACCAAACACGACCCCACGCAGGTCACACCCACCAAACACGACCCCAAGCTAAATCACACCCACCAAACACGACCCAACACAGGTCACACCCACCAAACACGACCCCACACAGGTCACACCCAACAAACACGATCCCAAGCTAAATCACACCCACCAAACACGACCCCACACAGGTCACACCCACCAAACACGACCCCACACAGGTCACACCCACCAAACATGACCCCAAGCTAAATCACGCCCACCAAACATGACCCCAAGCTAAATCACGCCCACCAAACATGACCCCACGCAGGTAGAAAAAACAGCAGTGTTTGCTTTGTGACGCCCCACCACATTTTCAAACTGGAAAGTGCATACCACGGCTTTTGTCCAGTTGTGGTGCACTGGTTGGAACGAGAATAAAACCAATCAGCTGAATGGGTCTACCGAGGTGGTTCGATCCTGTGACTCGAGCACCTCTAGTGAGCACTGCACCAACTGAGCTGAATCCCGCCCCTTTAATCTGAATCCCACCCCTTTAATCTGAATCCCGCCCCTTTAATCTGAATCCCACCCCTTTAATCTGGAAGTCAAAAACAAAATGGCTGGCAAAAGAGCATTTTACATAGAATGTAATCCACCATATTTGGATTCAACATACCCAAATCAACTAAAAATCAAATCTACCCCAAAATGCTTTGACTTGACACTTTAGAAAGAAAAAAAAAAAAGTCCCAGATTATATGCACTTTCCCACAGACAGGACATCACATACCACAGCCTTTAATATGCCAATCTGAATCATGATGCACCTTAGGCAAGCAGTCTAGATACTAAGCAAAATCACACCCACCAAACACGACCTCCACACAGAAAAGATGCCAGTGACAACCCACCACAATTTAAAACTAAAGCAGAGCAGAACAGAATGGACCACAGGCTTGGATATATCAGTTAGTGGGCACTGTTTGGAACGGGAGAAAACAAAACCTCAAGTTAACTAAAAGAGATCGCCCACAGGCTTGTATATATCAGTTCGTGGGCACTGTTTGGAACGGGAGAAAAACCCCTTAAGTTAACTAAAGGGGATCGCCCACAGGCTTGGATATATCAGTTAGTGGGCACTGTTTGGAACGGGAGAAAACAAAACCTCAAGTTAACTAGAGGGGATCACCCACAAGCTTGGATATATCTCTTGGTGGGCACTGTTTGGAACGGGAGAAAACAAAACCTCAAGTTAACTAGAGGGGATCACCCACAAGCTTGGATATATCGGTTAATGGGCTAAGTTTGGAACGGGAGAAAAAACCCTCGAGTTCACTAAAGGGGATCGCCCACAGGCTTGGATATATCAGTTGGTGGGCACTGTTTGGAACAGGAGAAAACAAAACCTCAAGTTAACTAGATGGGATCACCCACAAGCTTGGATATATCTCTTGGTGGGCACTGTTTGGAACGGGAGAAAACAAAACCAAGTTAACTAGAGGGGATCACCCACAAGCTTGGATATATCTCTTGGTGGGCACTGTTTGGAACGGGAGAAAACAAAACCTCAAGTTAACTAAAGGGGATCACCCACAAGCTTGGATATATCGGTTAATGGGCTAAGTTTGGAACGGGAGAAAAAACCCTCGAGTTCACTAAAGGGGATCGCCCACAGGCTTGGATATATCAGTTGGTGGGCACTGTTTGGAACGGGAGAAAACAAAACCTCAAGTTAACTAAAAGAGATCGCCCACAGGCTTGTATATATCAGTTCGTGGGCACTGTTTGGAACGGGAGAAAAAACCCTTAAGTTAACTAAAGGGGATCGCCCACAGGCTTGGATATATCAGTTAGTGGGCACTGTTTGGAACGGGAGAAAACAAAACCTCAAGTTAACTAGAGGGGATCACCCACAAGCTTGGATATATCTCTTGGTGGGCACTGTTTGGAACGGGAGAAAACAAAACCTCAAGTTAACTAGAGGGGATCACCCACAAGCTTGGATATATCAGTTAGTGGGCACTGTTTGGAACGGGAGAAAACAAAACCTCAAGTTAACTAGATGGGATCACCCACAAGCTTGGATATATCTCTTGGTGGGCACTGTTTGGAACGGGAGAAAACAAAACCAAGTTAACTAGAGGGGATCACCCACAAGCTTGGATATATCTCTTGGTGGGCACTGTTTGGAACGGGAGAAAACAAAACCTCAAGTTAACTAAAGGGGATCACCCACAAGCTTGGATATATCGGTTAATGGGCTAAGTTTGGAACGGGAGAAAAAACCCTCGAGTTCACTAAAGGGGATCGCCCACAGGCTTGGATATATCAGTTGGTGGGCACTGTTTGGAACAGGAGAAAACAAAACCTCAAGTTAACTAAAGGGGATCACCCACAGGCTTGGATATATCAGTTGGTGGGCACTGTTTGGAACAGGAGAAAACAAAACCTCAAGTTAACTAAAGGGGATCACCCACAGGCTTGGATATATCAGTTGGTGGGCTCAGTTTGGAACTGGAGAAAACAAAACCTCAAGTTAACTAGAGGGGATCACCCACAGGCTTGGATATATCAGTTCGTGGGCACTGTTTGGAACGGGAGAAAACAAAACCTCAAGTTAACTAGAGGGGATCACCCACAGGCTTGGATATATCAGTTAGTGGGCACTGTTTGGAACGGGAGAAAACAAAACCTCAGGTTAACTAAAGGGGATTATTCCTCCTTTGTACTACAAGAGAATTATAAGAAAGTTGTTTTGTTTAACAACATCACTAGAGCACATTGATAAATTAATCATCAGCTATTGGATGTCAAACATTTGGTAATTCTGACACATAGTCATCAGGAAACCCACTATACTTTCTTAATGCAGCAAGGGATCTTTTATATGCACTTTCCCACAGACAGGAAATCACATACCACGGTCTTTGACCACTTGTGGTGCACTGGTTAGAACGAGAAAAAACACCAGAGAATATTGATTAATTAATCATCGGCTACTGGATGTCAAACATTTGGTAATTCTGACACATAGTCATCAGAGGAAACCCGCTACATCTTTTTAATGCAGCAAAAGATATTTTATGCACTTTACACACAGACAGGAAAGCACATACCACGGTCTTTGACCAGTTGTGGTGCACTGGTTGGAACGAGAAAAAAACCAATTAGCTGAATGGGTCCACCTAGGTGGTTCGATCCTGCGTCATAAGCACCTCAAGCGAGCACTTGACCAACTGAGATAAATCCTGCCCCATTACAACTACAAGAGGGTGTTCTATCACTGGAGCCAATTTCACAAAACACCGTCTAAGTTTAGGTCTAGGACTAGCAGTTATACCGGTCATACAGTTACATGTGTTTGGCATCTATTCCATGCAACAAATTACATCATTATGGAAGATGGATCATTTTGAGGATAAAAGAAAATGAAATTATGTGTACTTCAAACAATATTTGTTGTACTGTTACCATAATCATAATACGAACTATACACATGGTTTAGTCATAGATTTAAGTTTATGTGTAAAACTAAGCATACGAAAGAGAGAAAGAAATGTTTTATTTAACGATGCATTCAACACATTTTATTTACGGTTATATGGCGTCAGACATATGGTTAAGGACCACACAGATATTGAAAGAGGAAACCCGCTGTCGCCACTTCATGGACTATTTTTCGATTAGCAGCAAGGGATCTTTTATATGCACCATCCCACAGACAGTGTAGTACATACCACGGCCCTTGATATACCAGTCGTGGTGCACTGGCTGGAACGAGAAATAGCCCAACGTGCCCACAGACGGGGATCGATCCCAGACCGACCGCACATCGAGTGAGCGCTTTACCACTGGGCTGCGTTGGTATATTATTTTTAGTTGAATAGGCCTAAAACAAAATATGTCTCCGGCAATATGCCCCCAAAATTAGGCAGTGTACGCCTGCTTTTTGAAAATTAACACATTTGTGTTTACTACTGTACACCTTTGCACGTTTCACCTACATATTAATAATATAAAAAAAAACAATAAAAAAAACAAAAAAACATTAAAGGAACATTCCTGAATTTGCTGCATTGTAAGATGTTTCCGACTAAAAAAATAGTTCTACGATTAAACTTACATATTAAATATATTTTCTTGTTTAGAATATCAGTGTCTGTATATTCAACGTGTTTCTGGTCTTCTTAATGTTTGTAAGATACCCAAACTGGATTTTGTCTTCAGATAATTCCGTACGTACGAAAAAAAACATAGTTTAGAAAATAAAATGAAATTTAACCTAGTACAACTATTTGAACGATCAGAAACATGCTTAATATATAGCCACTAACATTTTATGCAGAAAAATTTATTTGATAATCAATTACAACCGTTAAAAAATCGCTGTTAGTCGATAACATCTTGAATATTGCAACAAACTCAGGAATGTCCCTTTAAAAACAATTTGTGGTCGGCCCTTTTTTTTCTACGCAGAGGCTGGAAACCTTTTTTTTTTTTTTTTTTACATCTTGGTGCAGAAACATCAAGCAGTAAATATTTTGCAATACAAGATACAACATTACATTTACATCAGTGTTTCTTAAACTGACTGAACTATTTTTATCCCGCAATCACTATATACATGTACATTGGCAAGATATGATGACTATAAAAAGGCCTGTATGATTAATAAATCAATGTGTTCTCATGTTTTATTGTTTGTTTTGTTTTGGTTAACGACACCACTAGATCACATTGATTAATTAATCATCGGCTATTGCATGTCAAACATTTGGTAATTCTGACACATAGTCATACATTTTTCCTTATCAGGCTTCGACACTAAGGTACGTCCGAACGACATTGTCTAGTAAACAGCTAGTTCGGTCTAGTCATAAGTGTTTCTGAGTAGCCCGACTGGTCGTGTTGATAATTTATGAGCGGTGAATTAATTTGCCATCCAGTGATCTTACAAACATTAATATTTCCATTAAACGATCGACACGGAAATCCCAGGTTCTATAATTAGACGTGATGCAGTGGGCAGTGAATAACTGAACAATCCTGACTGGTGCAAACCGCTGACGGATCCGATATGGAAATGTTTGTAGAGGGTGCCATTCGTCACAACTCGGTCGATTCTGTTGATACCGGAATCGACCGAGGTTTGTCGAATATAGAGTGTGCGTTTGCTAAATTTAGTGCGTATAGATCTATGTTGTAAATACTATCAGCGAAAACAGTATTATTGTTTCTGCTTGATACTTTGGTACATTGTTTTTTTTGTCCAATAAATCGAATAAAGCAATAAAAATAGTGTACGTTCTTTGAATAAATATTTTTCAGGTTTTTCAAATAAATATATACGACAATCGATTTCGTTTTCGAATTATTTACATGTGGTTACGGTCGTATTCGAGCAGACAAAAAGTGGACCTGTTTAAATACGGACCGGCCTCGGTGGCGTCGTGGTTAGGCCATCGGTCAACAGGTTGGTAGGTACTGGGTTCGGATCCCAGTCGAGGCATGGGATTTTTAATCCAGATACCGACTCCAAACCCTGAGTGAGTTCTCCGCAAGGCTCAATGGGTAGGTGTAAACCACTTGCACCGACCAGTGATCCATAACTGGTTCAACAAAGGCCATGGTTTGTGCTATCCTGCCTGTGGGAAACGCAAATAAAAGATCCCTTGCTGCTAATAGGAAAGAGTAGCCCATTAAGTGGCGACAGCGGGTTTCCACTCAAAATCTGTGTGGTCCATAACAGAACGTGGTAACTTCGGACTTTGGTAACTTCGGCCTGGTAACTTCGGACCCGAGTAGGCCTAATCTCGGCCCCAGGTAATTTCGGACCGGTAATCTCGGCCTCTGTATTAATGAAAGCAACTTATATCTGGGTTATACGCAAATGAAAGCCAGTTGAAGCTCATGTCCACCAATCAAAACCTTACTTGCAGAATCCTGCCAGTGATTTAAAACTAACAACACTGCGTAGTCCCCAAAATCCAGGTAACATTTCGTCTGTAAATAATAATTTAAATATTGACCAATCACACTTCGCCTTTTATAACGTTATTTGGGAGTATACAAATTCTAAAAATATCGGGCGAGTCTATTTTAGTGGCCGCAGTACAGCGAACCATACCAATACGTACGGGGTGGGTTATCAGTCTTCAATTTTACATTAAAAATTATTTATTTATTTATAAAATAAAACAAAACTAAATCAGTCTTCAGTTTTACATTACAAATTATTTATTTTATAAAATAAAACATGTTTTAAGGCATTCGTAATTCACCACACGAAACATGTCGTATACCCTCAGGATAATTCGGAATGTTTTCAAATTATTTTTAAATCACTGGCAGGATTCTGCAAGTAAGGTTTTGATTGGTGGACATGAGCTCCAACTGGCTGTCTTTAGATCCACATGTAATAGTGGAGCTAATTTTAATTAGATTGCATGTGGATCTAACACCAGCCAGTTGAAGCTCATGTCCACCAATCAAAACCTTACTTGCAGAATCCTGCCAGTGATTTAAAAATAATTTGAAAACATTCCGAATTATCCTGAGGGTATACGACATGTTTCGTGTGAATTACGAATGCCTTAAAACATGTTTTATTTTATAAAATAAATAATTTGTAATGTAAAACTGAAGACTGATAACCCACCCCGTACGTATTGGTATGGTTCGCTGTACTGCCACTAAAATAGACTCGCCCGATATTTTTAGAATTTGTATGCTCCCAAATAACGTTATAAAAGGCGAAGTGTGATTGGTCAATATTTAAATTATTATTTACAGACGAAATGTTACCTGGTCATTGGGGACTACGCAGTGTTGTTAGCAATCCGATTAAAATTAGTTCTACTGGTCTAAATAAGGCATTCGTAAATCACATGAAACATATCGTATACCCTCAGGATAATTCGGAATGTTTTCAAATTATTTTTAAATCACTGGCATGATTCTGCAAGTAAGGTTTTGATTGGTGGACACGAGCTTCAACTGGCTGGTGTTAGATCCACATATAATAGTGGAGCTAATTTTAATTAGATTGAGAAAGTTAGTAATGCTATCTAAAGCTGACATCTATAAGTCGGTAATTAAGCGCACACACCACATCTCCGCCCCTACGAGGTCATTTGGTACCTGGACACACACTGACGCAATTACCCAACAGTTGAAACCCTGATTAGGCTCGTAGGATCGATATCGTGTGTGTGTGTGTGTGTGTGTGTGTGTGTGTGTGTGTGTGTGCGCGCGCGCGCGCACGCACGTGCGTGTGTGTGGCGGGGGATGGGGAGGGGGGTAGAGAGAGGAGGCATAATCTCTAGTGAGTGGGTCACAACCTCTATAATGTGGGTGTGGGTGTATACAAGCCATAATATGTTTCTATTTGTATAGAGTAAGTAAAAAAAGAGTACATTTTCGGGTGCTACCCCACCAACGCCCCATACACACCACCTCCCTTCCCCCTGGTTCCTACGAGCCTGCTCATCTGTTTTAAACGTTACACTGGATGCACAATCTAAAACCAAGCTCGAGAGATCCTAGGGAAGAAAGTCTATAACCAACCCCGAGAGATCCTAGTGAAGAAAGTCTAAAACCAAGCCCGAGAGATCCTCGAGGAAAAAAGTTTAAAACCAATCCCGAGAGATCCTAGTGAAGAATGTCTAAAACCAAGCCCGAGAGATCCTAGGGAAGAAAGTCTAAAACCAAGCCCAAGAGATCCCAGGGAAGAAAGTCCGAGAGATCTCAGGAAAAAAAAGTCTAAAATCAAGCCCGAGAGACCCTAATGAAGAAAGTCTAAAACCAAGCCCGAGAGATCCTCGGGAAGAAAGTTTAAAACCAATCCCGAGAGATCCTAGAGAAGAAAGTCTAAAACCAAGTCCGAGAGATCCTAGTGAAGAAAGTCTAAAACCAAGCCCGAGAGATCCTAGGGAAGAAAGTCTAAAACCAAGCCCAAGAGATCCCAGGGAAGAAAGTCCGAGAGATCTCAAGGAAAAAAAGTCTAAAATCAAGCCCGAGATATTCTAGGGAAGAAAGTCTAAAAACCAAGCCTAAGAGATCCTAGGGAAGAAAGTCTAAAACCAAGCCCGAGAGATCACAAGGAAAAGGGTCTGAAACCAAGTCCGAGAGATCCCAGGGAAAAGGATCTAAAACCAAGCCCAAGAGATCCTAGAGAAGAAAGTCTAAAACTAAGCCCGAGAGATCCCAGGGAAAAGGGTCTAAAAGCAAGCCCCAGAGATCCTAGGGAAGAAAAGTCTAAAATCAAGCCCGAGATATCCTAGGGAAGAAAGTCTAAAACCAAGCCCAAGAGATCCTAGGGAAGAAAGTCTAAAACCAAGCCCGAGAGATCCTAGGAAGAAAGACTAAAACCAAGCCCGAGAGATCTTAGGGAAGAAAGTCTAAAAACCAAGCCCGAGAGATCCCAGGGAAAAGGGTCTAAAAGCAAGCCCGGGAGATCCTAGGAAAGAAAATCTAAAACCAAGACCGAGAGATCCTCGGGAAGAAAATCTAAAACCAAGCCCGAGAGATCCTCGGAAAGAAAGTCTAAAACCAAGCCCGAGAGACCCTCGGGAAGAAAGTGTAAAACCAAGCCCGAGAGATCCTAGGGAAGAAAATCTAAAACCAAGCCCGAGAGATCATAGAGAAGAAAGTCTAAAACCAAGCCCGAGAGATCCCAGGGAAAAGGGTCTAAAAGCAAGCCCGAGAGATCCTAGGGAAGACAATCTAAAACCAAGCCCGAGAGATCCTCAGGAAGAAAGTCTTAAACCAAGCCCGAGAGATCCTAGGGAAGAAAGTCTAAAACCAAGCCCGAGAGCTCCTAGAGAAGAAAGTCTAAAACCAAGCCCGAGAGATCCCAGGGAAAAGGGTCTAAAACCAAGCCCGAGAGATCCTAGGAAAGAAAATCTAAAACCAAGCCCGAGAGATCCTCGGGAAGAAAGTCTAAAACCAAGCCCGAGAGATCCTAGGGAAGAAAGTCTAAAACCAAGCCCGAGAGATCCCAAGGAAAAGGGTCTAAAACCAAGCGCGAGAGATCCTAGGAAAGAAAATCTAAAACCAAGCCCGAGAGATCCTAGGAAAGAAAATCTAAAACCAAGCCCGAGAGATCCTCGGGAAGAAAGTCTAAAACCAAGCCCGAGAGATCCTAGGGAAGAAAGTCTAAAACCAAGCCCGAGAGATCCCAAGGAAAAGGGTCTAAAACCAAGTCCGAGAGATCCCAGGGAAAAGGATCTAAAACCAAGCGCGAGAGATCCTAGGGAAGAAAATCTAAAACCAAGCCCAAGAGATCCTCGGGAAGAAAGTCTAAAACCAAGTCCGAGAGATCCTTGGGAAGAAAGTCTAAAACCAAGCCCGAGAGATCTTAGGGAAGAAAGTCTAAAATCAAGCCCGAGAGATCCTAGGGAAGAAAGTCTAAAACCAAGCCCAAGAGATCCCAGGGAAGAAAGTCCGAGAGATCTCAGGAAAAAAAAGTCTAAAATCAAGCCCGAGAGACCCTAATGAAGAAAGTCTAAAACCAAGCCCGAGAGATCCTCGGGAAGAAAGTTTAAAACCAATCCCGAGAGATCCTAGAGAAGAAAGTCTAAAACCAAGTCCGAGAGATCCTAGTGAAGAAAGTCTAAAACCAAGCCCGAGAGATCCTAGGGAAGAAAGTCTAAAACCAAGCCCAAGAGATCCCAGGGAAGAAAGTCCGAGAGATCTCAAGGAAAAAAAGTCTAAAATCAAGCCCGAGATATTCTAGGGAAGAAAGTCTAAAAACCAAGCCTAAGAGATCCTAGGGAAGAAAGTCTAAAACCAAGCCCGAGAGATCACAAGGAAAAGGGTCTAAAACCAAGTCCGAGAGATCCCAGGGAAAAGGATCTAAAACCAAGCCCAAGAGATCCTAGAGAAGAAAGTCTAAAACTAAGCCCGAGAGATCCCAGGGAAAAGGGTCTAAAAGCAAGCCCCAGAGATCCTAGGGAAGAAAAGTCTAAAATCAAGCCCGAGATATCCTAGGGAAGAAAGTCTAAAACCAAGCCCAAGAGATCCTAGGGAAGAAAGTCTAAAACCAAGCCCGAGAGATCCTAGGAAGAAAGACTAAAACCAAGCCCGAGAGATCTTAGGGAAGAAAGTCTAAAAACCAAGCCGAGAGATCCCAGGGAAAAGGGTCTAAAAGCAAGCCCGGGAGATCCTAGGAAAGAAAATCTAAAACCAAGACCGAGAGATCCTCGGGAAGAAAATCTAAAACCAAGCCCGAGAGATCCTCGGAAAGAAAGTCTAAAACCAAGCCCGAGAGACCCTCGGAAAGAAAGTCTAAAACCAAGCCCGAGAGACCCTCGGGAAGAAAGTGTAAAACCAAGCCCGAGAGATCCTAGGGAAGAAAATCTAAAACCAAGCCCGAGAGATCCTCGGAAAGAAAGTCTAAAACCAAGCCCGAGAGACCCTCGGGAAGAAAGTGTAAAACCAAGCCCGAGAGATCCTAGGGAAGAAAATCTAAAACCAAGCCCGAGAGATCATAGAGAAGAAAGTCTAAAACCAAGCCCGAGAGATCCCAGGGAAAAGGGTCTAAAAGCAAGCCCGAGAGATCCTAGGGAAGACAATCTAAAACCAAGCCCGAGAGATCCTCAGGAAGAAAGTCTTAAACCAAGCCCGAGAGATCCTCGGGAAGAAAGTCTAAAACCAAGCCCGAGAGCTCCTAGAGAAGAAAGTCTAAAACCAAGCCCGAGAGATCCCAGGGAAAAGGGTCTAAAACCAAGCCCGAGAGATCCTAGGAAAGAAAATCTAAAACCAAGCGCGAGAGATCCTCGGGAAGAAAGTCTAAAACCAAGCCCGAGAGATCCTAGGGAAGAAAGTCTAAAACCAAGCCCGAGAGATCCCAAGGAAAAGGGTCTAAAACCAAGTCCGAGAGATCCCAGGGAAAAGGGTCTAAAACCAAGCGCGAGAGATCCTAGGAAAGAAAATCTAAAACCAAGCCCGAGAGATCCTCGGGAAGAAAGTCTAAAACCAAGCCCGAGAGATCCTAGGGAAGAAAGTCTAAAACCAAGCCCGAGAGATCCCAAGGAAAAGGGTCTAAAACCAAGTCCGAGAGATCCCAGGGAAAAGGATCTAAAACCAAGCGCGAGAGATCCTAGGGAAGAAAATCTAAAACCAAGCCCAAGAGATCCTCGGGAAGAAAGTCTAAAACCAAGTCCGAGAGATCCTTGGGAAGAAAGTCTAAAACCAAGCCCGAGAGATCTTAGGGAAGAAAGTCTAAAATCAAGCCCGAGAGATCCTAGGGAAGAAAGCTCTGTCCCGCAACTTAATGCCCGAATCCTTTACCTTTTTGTCTTACTACCAAGTTTCATCGCTCTAGCAGCACTTGTTCACAGTTAGACTTTCAAAACGTTCATCCCACCCTTGTATATCTCTTCCCTCTATACTACCAAAGATATGTGCTTGTGCTCCAACCATTGTCGCGTGAGGAAAAACAAATTGTTTGTTTTGTCCATTATATATTTTCCCCCAACCGCACCCCCCACCACCCCCCCCCCCCAAAAAAAAGTACTTGTGTCCCCTTCCCCTCACCCCGTCATTATCGCGTATACCCTCTCTCCCCTCTTCACATATTGTTCCTATATTCCTGTACAAAGAGTAAATCAGGTTAGACATAGATAATATAGGGCTTCTAGATTATGGTAGCCCCACTCCCATGGCTAGTGATATTCAATGTTGGGCTAGTAAATAACTACTATTACCATGCCCCACAGCTAGTGAAAAAAGTTGTCAAATGCTGCATTAAAGTATATTTTGTAAATATGAATATCCTATCAGTGTCCGCCCCCCACCCCCACCCCCCCCCACCCGTCCGCCCCCAACCCCCAATTTAATGGTTTTTAATCTCTATCTCCCTATTTAGGTGAAATATCCGATTATTACTATTAGTAAAATTGTATTTACTTACAGTAGGGCTAGTTAATTTTAAAAATCACTGATCCCATGGCTAGTGGATTTAAAAAAAAAAAAAATCTAGAAGCCGTGAATAATACTATACAAGATGTTAGATAAATGGTATCTAACGAACACGAATGTATTGTTGTACTTCTTACAGATTCTCAAAAATCAGGTTAAAAACAAATTTAAACGTCTTTTCCAACTAAAACGTAAACGGCGATTGCAGTCATTTTTGTCCCTGCCTATTTTATTGGAAAGTATGGCTGTGGCGACGTGGTCATCACTGTGGAACAACCGATTATATGTCTTAAAAGTTATCTTCAAAAAAAGAAAAAAGAAAAAAAAAATTCTTTGACGTCACACTCAACACATTTTATTTTACGGTTATATGGCGTCAAACATATGGTTAAGGACCACACAGATAAAGAGAGAGGAAACCCGCTGTCGCCACTTCATGGGCTACTCTTTTCGATTAGCAGCAAGGGATCTTTTATATGCACCATCCCACGGACAGGGTAGTACATACCACAGCCTTTGATATACCAGTCGTGGTGCACTGGCTGGAACAAGAAATAGCCCAATAGGTGATCTTCAACATACGTTGGAGACGAAAATGACCTACAACGGGTCATCTCTCACATGGGTGTTTTAAGAAATTCATTTATTTTACAAGCCGTTTTAAAACGTATCTAGGCTAATGACCAAAATGAAATATAGTCGGTCTTTGAACAAACCAAAGTTTCACAACTGATGCAGCGATGTTTTTTTCTTCTTTTGTTTGTTTGTTTGTTTGGGTTTTTTTTAAAGCACGGATTGCAGAGAAATGCTGTGTATATCCTGTCTATGGGATGGTGCATATAAAAGATCCCTTGCTACTAATGTGAAAATGTTGCAGGTTTCCTCTGTCTAACAGACTTTAATTTTAATTGGTATTAAATGCTTTCCACCACATTGTCCATATGAACCTGTTTTTAGAAACATGGTGCATCACAGTATTGTTATTTAAGGAAGCCCAGCATTATTTCTGATATTGCTAGCGCTGAAATATGAGAAGAACCCCCCCCCCCTACAAAATAGGGGCGGGACGTAGCCCAGTGGTAAAGCGTTCGCTTGATGCGTGGTCGGTCTAGGATCGATCCCCGTCGGTGGACCCATTGGGCTATTTCTCGTTTCAGCCAGTGCTCCACAACTGGTGTAACGAAGGCTGAGGTATGTACTACCCTGTCTGTGGGATGGTGCATATAAAACATCCCTTGCTGCTAATCGACAAGGGTAGCCCATGAAGTGGCGACAGCTGGTTTCCTCTCTATTTATCTGTGTGGTCCTTAACCATATGTCCGACGCTATATAATCTTAATCAAAATGTGTTAAGTGCGTCGTTAAATAAAAAAATTGTCCTTCCTTCCTTCCTACAACATAAATGTTGACGTCTAGCTGTAACCAGAGACCAGCAATATATAAATAAAAATATAATACATGTAAAAGCGAAAGTACGTTTCATATGATAAATGGCCTCAGACTAGAGTTATCCACCCATTTGGTTGTCCAAAATACGGAAGTTAATGCGAGAAAATATAGTTTTCTTGTGATGTGATTAATGGCTGGGGAGCTGCTTAGTATACTGGATTGTTACACTGGGTTTGACAGGTGAGAGGATGCAGTTAGTGAATATGTGCACTTGGTTTACACTGGATACTGCATAATGTCCCCCAGAGCACATTGAAGTCATGCAAAATTTGTGTAAAATGCACAGAAATGGGTGTGATTCGGTCCCTTAGCCCACGTGTGTTTGTTTACATTGATATAACGCGGAAAAGAGCTGGACAACAGATGTCGTCCTTTGGAGTGTTCAATGGGCCCAGGCAGGTAATGTTTCCCGTGAAATGCTAATGGCCTGGTGAAATTAATAAAAGTGCTACAGCCACTGGGGCTACATGAGAATACATAGTGAAATTAATTGTGGTCTGAGGCCAAATGGTATCTAACGAACACGAGTGTAGTATTCTAATTCTTCTCTTTTTTGTAGTTTTTTTTTTAAATTTTTTTATTTTTGTCCCCTGACCATTAGACAGTGCCAGGGTTGGGGAGCCCTGATACATCGCCTTACAATTTATTTTAAAATTAATATACGTACATGTGTAAACATACATACATATATACAAACATACACACATACATACGCATACACGCACGCACGTACGCACTCACATTACATTCTATTCTGATATATGCAGATACAAATACAAATAAAATAGTACTTCCTTTTATGCAACCGGCCTCGGTGGCGTCGTGGCAGGCCATCGGTCTACAGGCTGGTAGGTACTGGGTTCGGATCCCAGTCGAGGCATGGGATTTTTAATCCAGATACCGACTCCAAACCCTGAGTGAGTGCTCCGCAAGGCTCAATGGGTAGGTATAAACCACTTGCACCGACCATTGATCCATAACTGGTTCAACAAAGGTCATGGTTTGTGCTATTCTGCCTGTGGGAGGCGCAAATAAAAGATCCCTTGCTGCTAATCGGAAGAGTAGTCCATGTAGTAGCGACAGCGGGTTTCCTCTCAAAATCTGTGTGGTCCTTAACCATATGTCTGACGCCATATAACCGTAAATAAAATGTGTTGAGTGCGTCGTTAAATAAAACATTTCTTTCTTTTAATATTAGCGAAAACAGTGGTTGTTATCTTCTCATAATGAATGGTCAGCAGTGTTAGGCTATACCCCTACTTGAAGTAAGTGCTAAAGGACCGTGCTTGTCACCATTTTGCATAATACAGTTTTCCCTGTACGCTTTTTGTTTGTTTGTTTGGGGCTTTTTTGCTCCCTGTATTTCCCAAATTCCTATATTAGATTAAGGTAGGCCATGTAAAAAATAATTATAAGCGGAATTAATACGAATATGTTTATTTGTATTGCCAATAATTTCATAGCGTGTTCTACACATACATTTATACATTACAATGCATATGCATATAATTATATTATATATAAATCTGGTTTTATTTTCATGCTTATACCCAATTAAGGTTCAAGCACGTTGTTCTGGGCACACAACTCAGCTATCTGGGCTGTCTGTCCATGAATTAATGAATGTTTAACGACACCCCAGCACGAAAAATACATCGGCTATTGAGTGTCCAACAAATAAAGTGATGATCAACATCAATATAAAAATTCAAAATTTAAATAAAAACAGTGTAAAGACCTGTGCAAAAATACAAAATCACAGATAGATACTGACTTTTACTCAAAATTTCAATTGTATCTCGAAGAAAACAAGGGGATTTGTGCTGTATTGGCCATTCTCAAAGAGAATGTTACACCCCTGCACCACGGTGAGGTTACAGCACGCGCAAGGGGGGGGGGGGGCTATCTGTCCAGGTCAGTGGGTTAGTTGTTAATTGTTAGTGAGAGAAAAGCGGGTGCACTGGTCTTACACCTACCCATTGAGTCATTCAAACTCGCTCTGGGTGGAAGCCGGTACTGGGCTAAGAACCCTGTACCTACCAGCCTTGTGTTCGATGGCTTAACCACGACGCCACCGATGCCGGTATAAATATAGTTAATTAGGCTATTACGTTGAATGTAAAATTAAAATGACGGCGGAGGGGGGGGGGGGGGGGGGCAGGCCCTCCTAAATTTTGCGACAGTTATAATTTTATTATGTATTCATTTTCATTTTTTTTTTTACGACCCCCTCCAAACCTCCCCCAAAGTTCCTTAGTATGCCATCCCTTCAAAAAAAAAAGAGAGAGGATTTTCTGGATCCACCACTGATTAAAAGGTCTGCTACACGTAATAAACATCGTGGTTAATATATAACTAAAATAAATAAAAATAACTAACACTTCTGACAATGCCGCCATCTTTAAGTCACTAACCGTGCCGATCTGCGAAACTAGCTAAATGATCATACTGTTGTCGAATCATATTGGGTAGAATTTTCGAAGCCTGTTTTTCTTAGTCCAACTACAATTTATTTTATTTTATTTTTGTAAATAATTTCAGTTTCGTTTGATGTAAGAAAGTTAAAATTTGTTTTGTTTAACGACACCACTAGAGCACATTGGATATTTAATCATCAGCTATTGGATGTCAAACATGTGGCAATTTATTTTATATGCACCATCCCACAAACAGGATAGCACATACCACGGCCTTCGATATACCAATCGAGATGCACTGGCTGAAGCGAGAAATAGCCCAATGGGTCCACCGACGTGAATCGATCGTAGACCAACCGCGCATCAAGCGAGCGCTTTACCACTGGGATGCGTCCCGTTCCCCCCCCGGTTTGATGTAAGGAAAAAAGTAAAAGTGTTTTAGAAAAAAAAATTTTTTTACTAAACAATCGGCTCAGAAATAAATAGCTTGTAGTAAATTCCCTGTGGGGAGGACTATAACTAACATTAGCTACATTCTGCTGGCTAAACGCCACTCTACGGCTCTAGCCAACCCTTCCTATTACTAATATGAATCTATGATAATATATTATTTCGTAACGCTATACCATGTGGGTAATAAAATTCATATTTACCGCCAATGTTAGGCTCAAATTGTAGTTCATGCAGTAAAGACCTGCGCATGCATGATTACGTTTGAAAACACACGTTTCAACTTTATTCTTTACATCTGACATCTGTATTTTTTTTTAAGTACCTTTGCTAAACACGTAAGTACTTTAGTCAATTACAATCACACTCAGCAATGAAGAATATTATTTATTAAAAATAACCAGATAGCGTTTTTTCGTCTGCATCTAGTCGAGCATTACATGACAACGGTGACTGGGAAGCTCATATCGCCGTTTGATTGGCTGACTTTCTGAGGTGATTCGGGCGCGTGTGTACCGGTTGGCCCTGAATGTGGATATAACACGTACAAGCGACGAACTTGTTTGTGGCACGTACAACATCGGCTGTGTGGGATTAAGTGAATGCTTCATGCATGTAAATGACAAACAAGCAGTTACTGTTTTTGTGAAAAAGTAGACAGGTAGTATAAATGATACTGTTATTAATTATTTATCCGTATTCTCATTAGTTTTGGGTGAAGAATCGAAAAGAAGCAACAAGGTTTTTTTAAGATAGAAAATTGCCTTGCGTTCTTGCGATTACAGTTTTGTATTTTTATATTTGACTCACTCGAGGTTCTAACTGTGTGTGACCGTATGGATTTTTTTAAAAGATTGACAGTGTCTTTGATCACACAAGAAAGTGACAGACTAAACGGATTATTCAAGGACATGTATTTTTCTTTGATGTTTATAGTTTAAGAATTTATATGGATATTATCATTATTATGTGATATGTGTACATGTTTTCGTGGTATCACCTGATTTCGTAGTTTGCATTGGAAAACACGTTTTACAAGATCACATTGACACAGGGTTGTGACAAGAAACTTGGTATCTAATAATTAAAATAGTCAATCTCCACCGATTTTTTAAAATAAAACTTATTCTTTAATTTTGTAAATTAAAGTTTAAATTTAATAATCTGCTGATAATTGACACTAAGAATGAATGAATGTTTAATTACTCAACACAGAAATTTTACATGAGCTATTGGGTGTCGACAAAGGTAAATATATGAGAAATGGATGATTTGCACCTATAATATTTTTTTCAATCTTGAAAAAAAAAAATCAGTATAGATTGCGAAGAAAAAAACCCTACATGAGGTTAAATTTATTCTAATCACATGGTCATTGGTTTACAACCAAAGCATGAAGTGTGCAATATCAAGGTCAGTTAGATATTTGAGGTGTTCGGATTTCACGAACGGATATGATTGCTATCTCAGTCAGAGATTTCTCTTATCTAGCGAAAACACAGAATGGCTGACTACCACACGGTAGACAAAGATTCCCGCTGTAATACAACAAAAATTCATGCTAACAGGGATCTCACTGACCCTCGAAAAGTGTCTTTTGAAGCATGGAACTTGGACAGGACTCTTATTTTTTTTAGTTTCAACTTAAAATCCTATTATGGGACTCCCCAAATTTCACAAGAAAGCTCAAATGACCCCCATTGGGAAAGTCCAGTGAGAACCCTGTGCTAAATTGCATTGATAATTTTCGAGTTCGCTGATTAAATTCAGTAGGCAAGACTGAAGGCTAGTGGATTTGTCGAACTCTGCGATAACAAATATTTCGCTTATTCACCACTACAGGAAAAAACCCGTCATTACCTAGGAATTTAACCAGAAGATTATTGAAAGGGGTGCCTTCGGGTTTCTTCATGTACATAGTGTATGTATTAGTGGTTATTATGCAGTGTTCACGCTGCTCCATTTATGCCGCCCTCCTTTCATGTTCTCCGTCTTCCTTTATTTTTCTGTGCCCACTTTATTTTCCAGCACCTATCTCCGCTATTTCCAAAATGCACACTTTTTTCCACACATATAAAACAACGATCAGTCTGCACAGTGGACATCAAACACAGGAAATAAGCCACATTGTGTACGAAAAAGCAATGGACAAAACATTTACTGTAACATAATTTAACAGTATTTTTAACAGCCTCTATTTTGTCCCATACCTGTATCCATTTGTATGTTTAACAATGAAAACATGTTTATTTTTTACGAATTCAGCAATCTCCGATTGAAAACCCCTCACTTATTTAGCGCCAAATTTGTCACTAATTAACGTCTGATATTCTGTCTTCAATTGCAGATATAATTGATTGTAACCGATGATTTTTACTTCTGTCATTCTGTTTATTCAGCAGTTCTTTATAAAATATTCTAAACGTTTAATTTTGGAGGGGATATTACTGCTTTTAAAAACATTTATCTTGGGTGCCAAATAATAATATATACCTTTACAAAAACAAAACTACTTTTTATCAGCTACCGATAATATTTTATCACAGCGATCGATTCATTTGATGAAGATGGAAATAAAAAATGTATCTGACATTAGGGGATCACTTTACAAACAACTTTATTATTTTTCGTATATCTTGAAATCTTCATTAAAATAATAATATTAAACTTTGATCGGTTCCAACAAAACCACAACTGCCAGTGAATGTCAGACCGATAACATATTCAGTCCAATTAAAAGATGAGTTGCTTGTATTGCGTATACACTTTTTTGTAGGCAAAATAAGGAGTATGTCTTTTCACAAAGTCTACCAACACAATACAATATGGTAACCAATCTCCCCACCCCTCCTTTTTTTTTCTTTTTTCTTTTTCTTTTTTTTTCTTCTTCTTTTTTTTTTTTTAAGGTGTGGTGCTGTGCGGCTGCCCTCCTATAATTTTCACCCAGCGAGTACACTGCTATGTAAAATATAGGCAAAGTCGAAAATGGTCAATTGATATAAGTTGGGTATTTAGATTCAAACTGGTATGCTTGTCAGTTTCACAAAATGTTTGTATTGTTGAACTTTTCAGGATAAGAAGCAATTGAGTGTGTTCCCGGTGAAGACATCAGAAAGATGGGTAAAGGCAGTAAAGGTGTGGTGAACGGTATAGACAGAGAGATTCGAACTGTCACGCTTGATGATGTCAAGCAGCACGATCGCCGCGACGACAAGTGGCTTGTGATTCAGGGAGAGGTGTACGACATCACAAAGTGGTCGAAACGACATCCAGGTGGAAGTCGACTCATCAGTCACTTTGCTGGTCAGGATGCCACGGTTAGTACAGGGTCTGACAAATTGGGACTCAAAATAGCAGCCTGCGAAAAGCAGTTATTTTTTTTACAAAATCTAGAAATAGAATTCACCTGCAAGAGACGGATTTACGTATCGTATTTTCCAATGTATTATGTGCACTGGTGTATAATGCACACCCCCCCACTTTGAACGTTTATTCCAAGAAAAAACCCATAAACCACAATTTAATGCGCACCATTTTTTTCAAACCACAAAATTGATGGTGAATGCAAGTTGTACCGTTTTCCCCCTTTTTCAGGGATCGATAGCTGATTGTGACAGCTAATTTTATAATAAATTTGTTCGTTTTACCAACAACGAAAATCACCAAATATTGCAATATGAAACTTAGTTGTTGTTTTTTTTACAAATTCTGGTCAGAAAACCACTGTTATCGGGAATAATGGACATAAATACTGGACAGCTGGCCACAAATGCCCGTAAGTAAACGCGACTTTTTCAGTTTTTTGCCTAATTTTAATCACCATTAACTGATCTAAAATATCATAAAAATTACAAAAACCCATGAAAATAATACTTACCAATTCATATATATATATACTGAACAAAAAAAGAAACTTCCGATTTGTACATATAGTATTTGTTGTGTTAAAGGATTCATTGTGTAATGAAATTATATAGGTAGTATTAGCCTTGAGCTGTATTATTAGATACCAGCAGCCAATTTTTTTTAAAGTGTATCTTTGTATTAAAACACTTTATTATGAAATGTATTGATAAAACAAGCCTATTACAAAAATAATTTTGAAGATATCTTTATAACTTTTAAAGTTATAGCATTTTCCGTATTTTGGACGCGATAACTCATAATTATGAGAACAAGATAAGCTTTTTAGGCCAAATTAATTCATATAACCAAAGTTATATTATTTATTCTCTTGATACTGTTTTACTGTATGCACACCAGTGATTACACAATTTCAAAAGAATGTTGCTCTTGTAACACTGAATTTATACTACAGACTGACAAAAATCACATATTTAACAGTATAAAATATTTATAATTTTTGAAATGTGATTTTGGGCCCTTTTTGGAAGGTCATTATTTATAACATTGATTGCTGACACAGACATTTTTGTAATTTATATGTCAAAGAGGTAGCATAATTACTATCTATTGTTTTCCAATGTCTGTTTTCCAATGTCTGAATATAAATTAAAAAATTACAACCTCTGAAAGTATAAACAATCTTCAAACTGACGGACGTAAAAATCGTACGAAAAACGACATAATTTTGCCAACTTTAAAAACCTATATTTTGAAAAGTATTCAAGCTATCACAATAAAATTTGGAATGGCGATAAAGCAAGTGCAGCTGAACCCATTTAAACAAGAATAAAGCTCAACTGTTAATAAGTACAGTCAACTCCACTTATTTGCACATCGGTTTATAGCATAATTCGGTTAATCGACTATTTTCACCCAACACGGAACCATTTGCCCTTATAACACTACAAAACATCCGGTTAATTGCACAGACTACAGGCTATATATCGGTTATTTGCACATATAAATAACAATTTTTTTTTTTTTGGTGCTAAATTAATGTCACAAATGACTGAGAATGTCTATCAAACTTTGGCAAAAAAACTCGAATAAATCACCGATTAATCTGTTTTGTTTGAGCTCACTGTGTGGTAAGCCGACTGCAAGTGTAATCGCTGTTTACAGAGTCGACGTGTGACATGCAAATGAGATGGTGTGCACGTTACTACTGGTGAATCACAATACCCGACTACAAGATTTAAGAATGACATAATTAAGTTGAATAAACCTAAGACCTAATGTTTTGTTTGCAATATATTGCTGTTAATCAGAGGCCATCTCAATAACAAGTAACTCTCCGACTATTATTTTTAGAAGTACCGCCTGTGCGCTTGTACGCATGCGCACTCAACTATTGAGGCCCTATTCGATTGACGTGTTCAGGGCAATCATTGTTCTGTATCAATTATTACGTTATGTTGAGAAGCCTTGTTAATAATTAAAAGATTACAGATCAATCGTCCTAGGCGGTTATGTTTTTAATAAATGTGACCGAGAAAGGGTTGTTGTTCACTTATTCATTAGATGCAGTGTACGCTATATCTGTTAAACGCAAAAGAAACGATTTATCACTTGCTTCCCGGAAAATGTAGCGGAAAAAAAAAGACTGGTGGGGGAGGTCGTCAAAAAAACAAACATAACAAAGACCGTTATTTATGGATCGTTTCTGCTATATTGTTAGACACCAATCAGTCGGACCTCACCATGAAGGTCAGTCAATTGTGTTAGACCGGTCATGCATGCAATGCAGACTGCTGGAACTGATAACGACTCACTAGCCGAGCTTAACTTTAATTGCTTAACAATAGCAAAGTCATTATTTGGGGATCACAAATAATACCAAAGCTTGCCGTATCTTTTGGGATGGAAAGAACACCATACCAGCAAATGCATACAAGTTCACGTAATTCTATTCGGTCAATCAACAGCCCGGTAATTCCGGAAACTGACGTCATTTTGTAAACACGTGCACCGATGAAACGTGAACTTTTTGATGGTTCTGTTGTTTCAAGTTTATCTCATTAACTACATGGCTAATACACTTTGTTTACACTAGTGGATGGTCAGTGGGTTTTTTTTTAATGCACAAAGTTTGTGTTTTTAGAAAACGACGCCAGTTTGTGTTTTTAGAAAACGACGCCAGTTTGTGTTTTTAGAAAACGACGCCCAGTGACGGACGTTGTTGGTTTTTTAGAAAATGATTTCTGGTCTGGCAGATTAAAACAAAAACGCCATGCTAATTATATATATCGATAGATATATTTTTTTACATTTATATATATCCAACTGCATGTGACATGTGTTAACTGTAATAGTTCCGGTATGAAGTACCGCATTATGCTAGACTGTCTCCCATGCCACTTTGTAGTTGGATGGCTGTTACAAAGTGAAAGTCGGTACTCTATCGGTTAATCGACTAAACCGGTTAATTGCACAAAATCGAGCAGCACCGAGGGTATGCAAATAAGCGGGTTTGACTGTATAAAGTATACACACTTTTAAAAATACCATTTTTAGCAGATTTTCTCCATCACATAAAAAGTTATGATCATTCCGATTCGAAATATTGTTCACGGGTGATGAAACAAAAGTCATGTATTACTTAGAAATAATTAAACAGACAACTCTTGTATATCTGCATGATTCAAAATCAATTTTAATTTTTTTTCCCCAGCTTCAAAGTTCAGGCCGTTAAATATATTGCAATGGTAATGTAGCATGTTCAAATTAGTGCACACATTCAATCCTATACACAGAATAATCTCTTGTATTGATTGTACATTTCCTCCAACAAACAATCCTCTACAGACCACACTCTGCCATTAGTTGTACACATGTTGAAGTATAACATACTCTGCAGAAATGACATCCTCATCATCTACTGTTGGCCATCTATAAACACCTTTTTTCACACCACACTTTTGCATAAACTGAACAAGAGCAATGGATTCCGAATTAACTCTGGTAACTTCTCCAACATAAAAGTCATCATCATAATAGACAGCAACTCTCATTCCCTGGTTGGAAAGCTGAAATCGCCCGATTTCTTCAGCATCATTCGGTTCAGCAGTAGACCCAGCTGAAGAAGAGTAATTCAACAAAATTTTATTATCTAGCACAATTTGGTTTGGAAAGTTTGTGATAGCTGCATGTAAATTAGATAACTTTCTATTTATAAGTAATATTACAAAAGTTATTAAGTTGTAAAAAAAAAAAAAAAACCCACCCCCAAAAACCCAACAAATTAAAATGAAGAATAAAAACATTGTTTAAAAATTATAACTTTAATTTTTTTTTCAATAAATTTTTAATAGTTGTAATTTGTATAAACACATTATTATGACAATAGCTGCATCAGTGGCATAATAAATATACTCACTGTTATTAGAAAGTGCAGCTAGAGGTTCATCATCCTCATCATGGTCATGATTCGAGATTGCTTCATCGTCACAGTCACTGGTTTCTTGTGGATTGTCTTGGTTACTTAGACTATTCTATTGGACAAGGTTTTCACGCGGATGCTCTTCATCCGAAATGTCTGAAAAAAACAATTTTAAAAACACATTACTACAAATGTCAATAATATGTTTACATTTATACAGCACTTGATATGGTTAGGCTACTAGTGGCATATTTTTGTGTCATTGTCTAAGGAATTAATTTATATT
This sequence comes from Gigantopelta aegis, assembly GCF_016097555.1. Lineage (NCBI taxonomy): Eukaryota > Metazoa > Mollusca > Gastropoda > Neomphalida > Peltospiridae > Gigantopelta > Gigantopelta aegis. The sequence goes on from NC_054711.1 coordinate 24,686,738, forward strand.
GTTTTCAGCCATGTTAATCAAATTACTGAAGCTGTCAAAAAAAGAAAGAAATACAATATAACACGTTTATTTCTTCTGCAAAAGAATCAAGACATAGAATGGAAATATCTAAATAAGCAGGGCTGCTAGATTATGGTAGCCCCACTCCCATGGCTATTGATATTCAATTTTGGGCTAGTAAATAACTAGTGTTAAGTGTTTTAAGCTCTATATCCGTCTTTATGTGACATATTTGATTATTACTATTACTTAGTAAAATTGTATTGACTTAAAAGTAAAGTAGGGCTAGTATTTTTAATTGTGGCGTGTATATTTCTAAAATCACAGATCCCATGGCTGGTGGATTTGATAAACATTTTAGAAGCCCTGAAATTAGTTTACATGACAAAATTAACTTACTTTGTGTGTCATCTAGGAACTGTTTCAAACTGGCCACGAGCTCCTCCAATTTCCCGTAAGTTTCAGCTGTCGACTCTTTATGCCCATGACCACCTGCTGATAACAAATCTCTGCCTTGATGGTTTCAATCATGTGTTTTCTCCGTCCTCTAACTGGGATTGTATCCATCAGTGCATCTACATCATGAGATGTCAGACATGGTCCATCGTGTTTTTAACAGCACTAACTGCCTCATGTTTTCTGCGCAGTACATCTTGTTCTCGCTTTTCCATTTTAAGTTTATTTTCTTCCAAAACTGCTTTTCTTTTATGAACAACATCTAGTTGCATCTGCTTGTGTTTCTCCCGCAGGACAGGTGCCTTCTTTGAAGAATTCTCCAAAAGTTGCAGTTGTTCAATTTCAGATTTATTTCTAAACCACACAGATATTGTTTTGTTGCGTTTTAGCATGCTCACTGTGGAGTGGTAATGGAGTGATGCATTTCTTCGTTTGAAAATGCTGAAATCTAAGTCACCGAAACAGGTTTCACCAATCAGATTTGTAAGCATACAGTGATCCATTTTGTTTCTGATTTCTGCATCTTGGATGTCGTAGTATCAACCACCTTCAAGGAAATCACAAAGTTGACGTTCAGTTACCGTTATGAAATCACTGCAGACTTGTTCCAGAGTGGACTTGACAGTCTTGACCTGGTCGACTGGCAGATCAAATAACGACCTGAACTCTTCTGTTTCCTGCAGTCCAAAGTTTGCAAACATAGGGCTCATCTCTCTGGTTAGAAGAGGCGTCGCATCTTCTGCCCATTCTTTGAAGGAAGATGGCATGTTTTGCACATACTTGTAGAAATCCAAGTACTTTGTCCTGCTGTTTATAAGCTGCCAGTATGGTGCAGTGACTCTGAAATATAGTATTCCGACAGCAACAAGAAACTGATCAATACGGTCACTTTTGCAGTCAGCATACACACTTTGGAGCTTCATGTTGCCATGTGGGTGGTAGTTTTGAAAAAAGTCATCAATACCTTGTCTGTGGTGATGTAGCACGGCACCAGCGTGGAAAAAGTTATTGCACTGATTGGAACGATAACTGGCGATATAGGAATGTTTATCTGTCATATGGCAGTAAGCATCCCAAGCATCCCTGCATCCATTTTTTTCGTCACCTCGAGGCCCAAGGCTGTCACAAGCAGTCCGAATGTATCTGGATGTCGAGTTTTCTGTGGAACTCCGAAATCTGGCTGCAATGTGAGAAATGTTATCACATCCAAGCACTTCACCCAGATCCTTTTCTACAGTTGAGTGTTTTTTCTGCTGATGAACTGAGTCCCAGCAAGAAATGGCATTGCAGTGTAGAAATTCCAAATTATCAGATTTACCCAAGACCTGTTGCCGTTTTTCATTTAATTCACGATTAAATGCCTTCATCACACTCGCACGATCGCTCATCAAACCAGTCATGTTGGATAGCATAGTGACATATCTGTCTTCTACATCATCATCATCATATACACAGACCAGTTCTCTTAACAGGTTAATGGCAACATCTAGTAATGTGTGTGTATTTTCTGTATGGACACCGACAAATCCTAGGCTGAGTGTGCCCATCGCTTTTGTTAACACCTGATGTCCCATGATGTTGTTCTTGTCTCTGTCAGTACCATCAGAATGAAGATCATAACCTTTTGAATTCATTAAAACTTCACCCAAATGACTTTTCGTCAGAGCATGTGCCGTGTCAGACATTCGTATTGCTGTCCTTTCAGAAGGAATTTCCAGTTGAAACAACTGCCGGACTACAATCTTCATGACACGTCCACATTTACTGCTTGGGACTTCTGCTTCACCAATCAGTTCCATCACACAACGGATTACGTCAGCAGTGAATTTGTTGGACCCATCAACTCTAGTCTGGAGATTTAATGAATTGTTCTCTGAAGAGATGCCTTGGTCGATCTGACACTTTAAATTTACAATTTTTTTCTGGTTTTTAAGAATGGACTTTTTACTGTTGGAGAGATGTGTCTGGAGAGATTTAATTTGCAACTTCAACTCCAGTATTTTCTTCTCACAGCCACCATCAGTATGTTGGGTAACAACATCTTGCATTTTCATGAGTTTTTGTTCTTGCCTCTTTAGTCTTTGGTAATAGGCACTTTGTCTGATAGAATTGCCAGTTTATGCTGTTTCTTTTAACTTTTTAATTTCATTATTGTCACGACCAATTATTTCTTCTAGTATTTTTATATCATTGTCTTTTTCCGACAACTGGCAGTGAAATGACTTTATTGTTGTTACATGATCTTTGATAATAGATTTCAATAATGACACCTCTGCTTTCATCTCAGTCACTGCTGTTTGGATTTCCTCTACTTTTCTATTTAAGTGCCGAATCTCGACCTCTTTGTTGGCAATATCAGTGGTTGTATGTGAAGTAATCTCAGCTGTATCAGTACAAGATTCAGAAGTGTTGTCAGATGACATATCATCCAGTAGTGGATGACTCACAAAAGTAGCCAACAGAAATTTTTCAAAAGCTAGCTTTCCATCACCTCTTCCCTTACAATGTTGTTTTTTCTTTATATCATCGCATGTTCTTTTAAAAAAAATCTCAGTTTATCTGCAGATATAGGAAACTTGTGAAGTATGTACATCCACTCCAACAGCTTAACGTACGATATACTTTCATTTCGCCTAAACGACTCCAATTCTATTACTAAGCCATTACTAATTTCCTTTCCTGCCTCTCTCAGTTTTGTAGCTCTTTCTCGAAATAGTTCCAGTGTATCATCTGCAAGTTCGGGACGTCCAATACCTGCTTCTTGTAGATGGGGTCCAATGATATGCAGATCAAGTCTTCTGTCCAAAATTTTTAAAATCAACACCTCATTCTCTTCTATTAATTTAGTGTGAAATGTTTTAACAGCTGCAGTGACAAGTCCTTTATATTTAGTTTGTGAATAAAACACTGGCAGAAACTTCCTCATAAAAATCTCTAATTCTTCCCAGCTGTTTCCTCCTTCATTTCTTAATAAGTCAAATTGAAGCAGAAGTCGGTTGTCAATAGTAACGACAGGTAAGTCCGGACGACGTCCCCGGCCAGAGGCACTGAATACCCGATCCAGCTGATAAAACTGATCATTCCCTGAATAAAAAAAAAAATGTAAGGATATTGAAGTCACGGTTACCATAGTTTACTGTTGGAAAAATGCTCCATGTCAGAATGACAAACAGGCAGAGACATTAATAGCAAGATGAAGTTGTGTTACACTATTGGTGATAAAGTAAACTTAATTCGAGAATACAAAAATAAGAAACATAATTCTCCTGGACTTTAATAACCTGTCCATTAAGGGGACTAGTTCCCTTTATGCATTAAACCCATGAGGCATAAATTAAGACACTATTAATATGAACAATGCCTCAATTTTCTCATTATTAATAGTACTAATTTGCCATAGCTAAAATAAATATTAATTCAATTACATACCCGGTATATATTACATGTAGTTTGAAATACATTTATAGCAATTAAACGAGCATATTACAAGCAATTAGGTTGTGCATGCCGGTAAAATTAAAGTACCTAGTATACAAAAAAATTTAAAATTGGGCATAATGGTTCCGGACCCGGGCAACCTGCCCGTAGAGGGGGGCTAAAGCCCCATAAGCATTGACACCCCCTCCCCCCCCCCAAATCCTCACTAAAGTTAATGTATACAATGTTTTGCAGTTTGCACACAAAAATATTAACTTTAAAAAAAAAAAAATTGAGCATACCGGTCCTGGCCCTGGGCAACCTGCCCGGTAAGGGTGGCTAGTGCCCCATAAGCAATCAACCCCCATCCCCAATAAGGCACAATGACAACTGTCAATGTATGCAATGCCTTGCCCTTCCCATTTAATAATAATATGACTTATTATAATTATAAATATTAAAACTAAAATATGAAAAAGTAAAACCATGATTACTATATATACTCTTCAAAAGAAGAAACGCAAAACCACATTGTCGTAACATTTGGAGAAGTGATTTAATTATTGAATGGTGAGTCCGATAATTACCAAATGTTGCAGGATTGTTCACAATTCACTCTAGTCCATTGTGAGTAAGTGATAGGACACACCACCAAGGTCAAGGTCATCTGGAGTCAATACCGGGTGTGGCCTCCGCGTGTGTTGACAACTGCCTGGCACCGCCTGCCCATTGAAGCAACCAGAGTACGGATGACGTCCCGGGGGATGGTGGCCCACTCGGCCTGCAAGGCTGCTGCCAGCTCGGGCAGGGTCTGGGGCTGTGGTTGTTGCTGTCGGAGGCGTCGGTCCAACTCGTCCCATAGATGCTCAATTGGGTTCAAATCCGGTGATATCGATGGCCAAGGAAGGACATTAATGTTGTTGTTCTGTAGGAAAGCCGTTGTGAGACGTGCTGTGTGAGGCCTGGCGTTGTCATGTTGGAACACTGCGTTGGCGTTGGCCATAACTGGAACGATGTGTGGCCGGAGGATCTGGTCAATGTAGCCCTGTGCATTCAGGTTGCCCTGCACATGGACCAGGTCAGTTCTGCCAGTGTGTGAGATGGCTGCCCACACCATGACACTACCCCCGCCGAATCGGTCCACTTCCTGCACGCAGTTTGCCGTATAACGTTCACCACGACGCCTATACACGCGACATCTTCCATCATGACGTCGGAGCAGAAATCGGTACTCGTCACTGAACCACACCTGTCTCCATCGCAGTTGAGGCCATTGTCGATGAATCTGGCACCACTGCAGTCGGAGTCGACGGTGTTGTGGTGTTAAGATGACACCTCGAACTGGACGTCTGGCACGAATTCCTACCTCACGTAGGCGGTTCCTTACGGTCTGGTCGGATATCCTGCACAAACCTGGTATTGCTGCGGCTGTGGAGGTGGCAGTAGTCAATCGTTCCCGAAGGTGGCGTACCCGGATGTAGCGGTCCTGCCCGGGGGTAGTGACCCGTGGTCGACCGGATCTAGGGAGGTCACGTGTTGATCCATGTTGCTGGTAACGGTCCCGCAGTCTGGAGATGGTGCTTGGGGACACATGGAATGCCCTGGCAACGGCCGTTCTGGATTCGCCTGCGTCTAGTCGGCCGATGGCATTGTTTCTCTGCGGTTCACTGAGACGTGGCATGTCCTGGATTGTCAACTGTCGGCCAGATACAGAGGCCAGGCAAGCGAACACCCTGCACTTTTATACTGTCGGTGTTCATGTTGCATGTGCAGACAACGCACGTGCAGTGGTGACATGGTTTGCACGTGGCTGCGTTTTTGCGAATATTCACATTTTTAAACTTTATTGTACAGTAGCTGCATTTTATCGAATGTAACCGTGGGAATGTGTTTGGGACATGCAATGACCTTATATTCACAAAGCATGAACCGGTAGGAAACATAAAATTGGAGTTATAACCCATTTGTACCCTTTTGCGTTTGTTTTTTTGAAGAGTATATATATTCATATAATTATATAAATGTTACAAGAACTTAATTATTACATTTACTTATATCATTTAAATATATTTTTATCGATTAAATTAGCAGTCTGAGGTAAATATCAGTAAAAGCATGTGGGTAGTAGGGTAAAACGCGTCAGCACTCGACTTCCGTTGTAAAAAAAAAAAAAGTACAATTTTCTAAAAATGAAATATCGTTGCAATCGATGACTTATATACAAAGAAAATAAACATAGCATTAATATATAATACCATAAAACAACTAATGACTAAAAACGCATTTTACAAATATTAAAATGACAAAACCAACAAAAATATAACAATAAATATTAATATTAATATCTCCACTAACAGAAGTTGAAATAAATATTGGCTCTACTTATGTAAATAACGATCGATCGCCATCTGAGAGCACTCCACGTGGTCCGGCATGGAATCCGCCATTTTGTTAACCTTTGGCCTTCTGGTCAAAAAGGTCGATGGTCAATAACGAGTCTGCGGAATGTTTCAGGCGTGCACATGATGATAATAATAGTACCATCGAATTCACAAATGAATTCCCTCTTTGAAAATGTCCGGCACTGTATGCTTTTTTTATCTCACTTTATTAATTATAGCGTTTCAAACTTTAGAAAAATTTTTTAAAACACAAATATCAGTCACAGAGAAAATAAAAAACTGAGCACGCTATATATTGTTCGAAAGGTCATCCACTGGCGATTCACATGCTATCAACAGAATTGTTTTATGACGTATCGCTAATCTGCGCAAGGGGATTTTCCAACGCATATGCGCAGAACAAGCCGCGAAAAACGACGCAACCAAAGACAATAGCGATAATTTGCCACTAATTAAGGTTCGCAAAATACACATTTAAACAGTCGTATTAAACACCATTTTTTTTTTTTTAATGCACCACGTTAAAGAGCAAAGGACAGACTTTCGCCTGTTATTTTTTTGGTAATTTATGGATGATTTTAAAAACATATTTTGGGCCTGTAAAAACGGGTGATAATTGCCGATTTTGCAGCATTCCAGGCTTATCGGCTAGGGCTGCCGGTACCTAGTATTATCAGGATTCATGAATTTTATCGATTATTTTTGCACTGTTAATCGTCAACAACGTGAAATTCAATTTGCACGTGCATGCATAGTTCGACATGTCCCGTGTAGTATTCGGTCAATTTGTTTTACTTGTCTTACTGACATTGTTGCCAAGTGAACGAAAACACTTCAAAATGTGTAAACAAAATTTACGTTTTTTACATTGTAGCATTTTTAGTATGCCAAGAATACCCAATATTTTACGCGAACGGGCGATTGGCTTGAATGCTTGATGCTGGCATGTCGACAGAAGACGTTGCAAGGCATGTTGGGAGTTCTAGTCGAGCGATACGAAATCTTCGCGTAAGATTTCGAACAACAGGAAGCACCAACGACTTGCCACGTCGTGGACGTCCGCGTGTTACAACGCGTGGTCAAGACCACTATATCATGAACACGCATTTGCGCAGTCGATTCCAAAATGCCACTGCTACTGCTGCTAACACACCTGGGCTTCATAATAACCGAATCAGTGGGAAAACTGTTCGTAATCGTCTGTGGGAGAACGGTTTACATGCACAACGTCCTTACGTCGGATGCGTTTTAATGCAATGTCATCGTCTAAATCGTCTTAATTGGGCACGTGTACACACTCGTTGGATATGGCGACGCTGGAATACCGTTCTTTTTTCGGATGAATCCAGATTTTCTTTACAACTTGGTGATGGCAGGGTGCGAGTCTACCGTAGGAGAAATGAATGCTATGCTGACTGTTGTGTTCTTGAACGAAATCGTTTCGGGGGTGGGGGTTGTGTCATGGTCTGGGCAGCCATTGCCCATGGTTATCGTTCACCACTAGTCGTCATTGATGGCAGTTTAAATGCTCAAAGTTACCGCGATGACATTCTCGCTCATCACGTCATTCCTCTGTTCCAACGCCAACATCTCGATTTTTCAGCATGATAATGCCACCTCTCATACGGCTAGAGGCACTGTAAAATTTCTTAGGACAAATAACATTGATTTCATTGATGACTGGCCCGCTAAAAGTCCTGATCTCAACCCCATCGAGCATGTCTGGGATAGTCTGGACAGATGATTGAGGCGTCGTCCCAACCCACCCGCTAACGTCAATGAACTTCGTCAAGCGCTCATTCAGGAATGGAACAATATTCCACAGGCAGAAATCAACACTAGTCAATTCTATTCGCCTGCGATGCACTGCAGTGGTCAATTCAAGAGGTGGTCATACCCGTTATTAAGTGGGGTTTTTTTTTTTTTTTTTTTTAACACCTACCACACTTGGTAAAAAATTCTCCCAGTTTCTGTTAACCTATGGCCATGATTTTTACACCAAACGATGCATCATGGAACACTCTTTTAAACGCAAATATAACAATTATTCCCCCGGTTTGTTTTCATCAAGTTATGTTCAAGCAAAGTTAGCGGAAGTTTCTTATTTTGTTCAGTATATATGAACTTTATTTTATGTATTTATAAAACATTTAAGTGAATATGTCAGTAAAAATTATAAACTTGTACCCACTCAACATGGTTTTTGTCAAAAATTAATCCAGTAGTCTAAAGGTTAGGTTAGGTACTTGAGTACATAGACCTACATGTCACATTAAACATGGGCTAGTACTTGCATGTCACAGACTCAAACATGCATAAAACAAAACAAAATTATATACCCATATACTGTAAATGACTAATAAATAAATGAAAACAAAAATATAGCATATTACATTTGGTTCTCGTGGCTAACGTGAATGCGCAAAATTTCTAAATTTATAGTTGTGTGGCATATTTCCGATTTGACGGAAATGGCTGAATTAAATCTCATGGAAATTAAAAATATTTACGGTCCAGTTTTGTCATATTTGTTAACTTTTTGGTGAGGTATGGATACTTTTGTAGATTTATTTTGCATTTATTACAACCATCACAAGTGAAAAGCGATTTTTAAGGTTTTGGTGTTTCATTGTAATGAACACTGTCCAGGCCTTTCCCCAGGATTTTTTTAAGGCACTTACATATATAGCATCATTATAACACAAAAATCAAGCCAAAAGAAGTGGGGTAGTAGGTTGAAAACAGTTAAGTATTTTCCTTCAATCCATCAAATCATGTTGGGGTTGTTTTTGTGGGTTTGTTTTGGGGGGGGGGGGGGGGGGGGGGGGGGGTTAAATCTTTAAAAAAAAACACCCCATCAATTCCCCACCCCCAACAATTTCATAATTTGCGCCATGTTGTTGCTGTTGATTTCAGGGTCGTGTTAAATGCTTGTCACCTCACAGTTTAACAAATACATATCTAGCATTATCTAACAAACATGATTATTGTAAACTAATTCAGTGTACGTTTAACTGCAATTTGTATAAATACTGCATGTTCATTTCCTGTGATCGCGATCTCAGTGCGTGCTCTCGACCATAGCTACAAAATTAACAAAGACAAAGGAAATAACGAAACTGCAGTTAGGTATTCATTGATGCAAACAACTATTGTTTTTCTACACATTTACATCAAGATTTACTTCCATGTAATCGTATTGTTCATGTCCGCAACGATGTCTCTTGACACGTGGGTGTCAGCTGACTCTGAAGCGTGACGTATATTACGCCGAGCTTTCCTCAGTTCAGCCAACGAACTTTCTTCCTAACGTTCGCGAACTATTTGATTGGTGTCCGTAGTGTCCATTTGGTTTAACATGAAGCGCACAAACCAGTGTAGCGAACATTTTGTTTTCGCTCGGTCTGGCTGAAATCAGCCCTTGGGATAGCCGACATGTCTTTCGGCCCTGAACTGGCATGTGTATTCAAATTGACAAGCAGTGTCGGTTTGGTTCAAAGACTTTACAAAATTAAAATAATGGTGACATGTTTTACTCAAGAATTTCACCTTCAGAGATGTTTATTCAATTAATAGGTAGATTTGTCTTGATGCGTAATTCCCAAGCATACATACACTATTACAACAAGCAGTTATCTGGCGGATTAGTAGTAGCCGATCACCTGTACCACGTGACCAGCACAAGCCCGCCGACAATTAAAACGGTGCGATCAATGGACCTCAAAGTGAACATGTAAAGAATTGCAGAGATACCAAATGGAAGTGTGATAATGTGTGGTGAATGACGTTACGGATCACACAGCTCCATTGTTTTGTATACATGTTACAAATTAAGCCGACACGGTCCTGCAGTTAAGGCGCTTACCAGACATGAAGGCGCTTACTTGGCTGGCTAAGGGAGCACGGGCCGTGTCGGCTTATCGCTCTAGGGAAACCCCTGACTGTCAGTAACCTGTAAAGTACTGTAAACTACTGATTGGCAATTTTTTTATGGATGATCGCTGGACATTTTAAAAATATTTATTTTTCTGTTATGATTATAATTATGTATAGTACGCACCCCCATTTTTAAGCTGTATTTTGTAAAGAAAAAAGTGCGCATAATACATGGAGGAAATACGGTAGTTGTAATGGTTTCATCTGCTATTTAGCTCAAGATTTTAATTCCACAAGTGTCTAAAATATGTGTCGAGAGTACTTAATTTTTCACTGTTCCAAACCCATTTGCTGTCATATTTCTAGCAGGCCATATTTTTTTTGTAGCAGGACATATTTCTGTTGGCCTGCTATTTTCAAAAAACAGCAGGTCATTTTTTTTTCAAGCCCTGCAAATCCACTAACCCTCGGTCCTGGCTAGTGAATTTTTGATCTAGGCTAGTGGAAAATATCAACTGCATTAATTATTATAATTAATTACTATAATATATATATATATATATATATATATATATGGTACTAACTAAATCTTCTGTATGGGCTAGTGATTTGTCAGGGTTTCTGCCATAGGGTAAAACTGGTATGGTGCCATACCCAAATAATTTTGCAGATTTTTCTTTTTTAAGTTAACCTTTTGACAAAATTAATCACTCTTATCATTACTGTATGATTTTCTTAACCCTAAACTTAACAACACATTTTTGTTTTGTGGGGAGCCCCCCCTCCCCATATCCCCTGTTGACTGTGTTTATATTCAATTCTATAGCACCATACCTAAAAATTTATTTCTGGCAGAAACACTGTTTACAAGTCTTAACACTGGAGTATACAAAATGACAACTTTGGGTCTGAAAACATCATTTGTAGGGAGGATCCTATGTGGTGGTAGTAGATTTTATTCATCATTCTTTAGCCATATATTTAAGTTAAGACACCAATACAGGCTTTCTGCCAGGAAATAAGTTGAGGGTATGTAATAAAAATTCACATAAGTGGACTTAAAAATCACTCAGGGCTAGCTCAGGCAGTCGCCAAATTCGTCAATTGCGAATTTTAAAAGCAACTGTGGCAAATTTTATTTTAAGTTGGCGAAATAATTTTTCTACATTTTGTTGTTTAGAGAAAAAAAATTCTGCCATTATTGAAGTTTAATAGATAATTTGGCGAAACTGTGTGTTCACCCACCCAGAGCTAGCCCTGAGAGTGATAGCTCCCCTTAAACAACCCTTAGGTCTGCCGTACAGGGCACAGTATTTCACACAAACTGTTCTGTTTGTAGGTCAGTTACACAACTTGAAATTCACATGCATGTGGACCAGCTACCAGTTTGTTACTTATATCAATTATTATATGTGTTCTAAAATTAAAAGCTGTAATCTTAATAGTGATGTGTGGTTAACCGTGGAATCAGTTCGGTTTCGGGTTATAAAAAAAAAAAAATTAACCGTGGAGAGAGAAAAAAACCTGTACTTACTGTAATTTGCCAAGGCGAGTCAAAACCAAAATTTGCCGAACGACTCATATTTTTGTGTTTTGTGATGTTGATCTGTGAATACGATACACGTTTTGAACGTCGCATAGTGTCCTTTGCAATGCAAACTTGTTGCCATTTCAACTTGGCGAAAAACAAGGTAGTTCAGAAAACCCTGTTTGTCTGTGAACTTAATGTCTATTTTATCGCATCCTTGTAATGTTTTCTTATGCACATATCTTCTGCAAAAGACATCCATGTTTATTATTAGTTTGAACCCTTGATTTGTACCTGTACTTTATTATTTGTACCCATAAGGTATTTCCAGTGGGTTTTTCCAATATCCGCTATTTTCGTTAATTTCTGAGACAAAAGATGGATTCACTGTTAACACTGCAATCAGGAACTTAGCAAAGTTTTCTTATTGCCAAACCAAATGTCGTTAAAATGTCAATGAAAAGCGAAATCGAAACCGAAGCCAATTTTCATATTCGCACATTACTAAATCTTAAAGATAGCTGGAATGTTTTAATACTTTTATATATATTCCATATATTTTTCAGACAGGTTTATGAAGATTGATGAGAACCTGCACACCAGTAGTCATATTGAAAAATACTACCTCATTGCAAAATCTTTGTTTGAAATAGTGGAAATGTTACTGTAATAGTAACTATTAGGGTTAAATAAATCGCAGATTATTCAAATGTAATTCAACAGACCCAACAAACAGTTACCTACGTAAAAATCAAGTGGCCTGACTTGGGTAAATCTAATACTTTAAAATATAGTCTACTGCGTTAGTGAAGTCACCATCCACATACATGTGCATGATCAGTGAAAATCTGGAAGCCTGTCTCTCGTTGCCCATGATTCCCAATGCCATGATTATTATATTGAGTACGACTATTCAACAGAACCTAAAAATAGTTTCCGATGGCTTCCCTTGATCACAAGGCATGTAGCCGAAAAAGTGGTTGCCATGAAATTTGAAGCCCTGTAGCATTGTGGATAATACAGTACCTGACTCAAACATACAATCGGCTAATAACTCAAAGTCTGTAAAGCGGGCTGGAAACCAATTAGTCAGCCATCTATGCCTATGGTCAACGACAGTCCGTTACTTTTCGCAACTTTAACTTCATACACTATAAATATAACATATCTTACAAATATAACATATCTTGCCGTATTTTCAAAATCAAGTACAAGATTTTCTTCAAACAGTCTGGTGCAATAGTAATTTTGAAACAAATTTTCAATAGTAATTTTGCACTGGAATTTTTCCAGAGTTATGAACGTATCATGCACCCCATGCAGTGATAGAAATACGCAGAATTTTTTACTAGTCCACCGGACAAATACATCTAGAAATCTACTTGCCTGCCAATATTTTCACATGTCCAAATAAATGGTTTATTTTATTCAAGTATCAGGATGATGTTTATGATTGCTAGAAATGAAACTGCATTGAAAATTTTTACTTGTCCAGTAGACAACCACGAGGCACATTTTGTTTGTCCGAATAGATTTTCACTTGTTGGAACAAACGAACAAGTGCTTATTTTGAAAAACTGCACCCAGTTTATAGTTATTGTAAGGAGATAAAAAATAACATCATTGGAATACTGATGTCATTCAAATTCAAAATATTTCACCACATTGAAATAAAAACCGGTCTACTTACTTTGACCTCTGTCAAACCAGTTCTGAGGTCTGTATTGAATATATACTAATCAAAAGAATTTAAGGGTCAGACGATATTTTCGACATTATTTTCTGAATGTCAATTATATTAGCTAGACCATAATGTCACGCATGGTATTGTTCCATTTTGACGAAAGTGGGTCTAAGCAACCCATAAATGAATTAAAATCCACTATCACTGACACTGTCGACTAGCTCTAATGGCGAAAACATGCTTACATTTGCACGTAAATTAGGGCGAAAGCGAAAGGTCTGCTAAGTGCCCATAACTTGCTTTTTCACAAAGCGCTTCATTTGCACGCTTTGCACGTGTATTCCATGTTCCCAATGCTGAATTTCCGTATAATTGGAGCTTGCGTTCGTGTACGGTGCACACTCCAAATTCGACAATGGTACGACGTCAACTGACTATCGAAGATCGAGGAAGGGCTATTGCTTGGCTTCAGGATGGCAATACGCAAAGAAATGTTGCTCTGAGACTTGGTGTCAGTCAGAGTGTCGTTGGCCGACTGTGGCAACGGTACCAAGCAACGAATTCTGTTCGAAATCGTCCACGTTCGGGAAGACCCCGAAGCACTACAAATAAAGAGGACCGCTACATCACCAATATGGCTCTACCTCAACGCACAACCACTGCACGCCGATTACGTGACAATGTGCGGACTGCGACTGGAACTCAAGTGTCTGATCAAACCATACGCAATCGTCTGAGAGCCAATAATCTACGAGAATGGCCAGACGTCACTGGTGCACGCTTCATCTGCGGTGGCAACGTGTTCAGTGGGGTCGAGTGATGTTCACTGATGAGTCCAGGTTTAGTCTCCAGTTCAACGACGGTCGGGTTCGTGTCTACAGACGTCCTGGGGAGCGCTTCTCTGACGTTAACGTTAGACATCATCACCGGTTCGGTGGTGGCAGCGTCATGGTGTTGGGCGGCATCTCTATCCACCACAGGACCCCCCTCTATGTGGTGGATGGCAATCTGAATGGAATCCGCTATCTGAATGAGATTATCTGGCTGTTGGTTCTCCCAGGCCTTCAGCAGATTGGCGGCGGGGCAGTTCTGCAGGATGACAATGCCAGACCCCACCGCGCCAGGGTGGTAACAGACTTTCTCAGACAACAAGGTATCGCCAGGATGGATTGGCCAGCATATTCGCCTGACTTGGCCCCAATAGAGAACGCCTGGGACCGAATTAGGCAGGAGAGTTCGGGATAACCATGCCCCTCCGGCCAACCTTCATGATCTGGGTCAACTTCTTATGGCAGAGTGGCAGGCCATTCCCCAAGAGTTCTTCAGACGTCTGATCAACAGCATGAGGCAACGATGTGTCGAGTGTATTCGTGCCAGGGGTGGATTCACACACTATTAAACAAATGTTCTAATGTGTAAAATCCATGTTTGACAACCTTCAACTTTGACAGCATGTCATGTGACTTTCTTGTATACAGTGACGTTTATTTGTGTTTTTTTGTAAATATGGAACAATAAATAAAAAATTTGGTGTAGTTTACATCATCAATCTAATACACTCTGAAACTTATTTGGTTATAAATTTTTGACCCTTAAATTCTTTTGAGTAGTATACAACACTTTACTACATATCGGCATGTTTTTATTTTTCATAATTTTAGACAAACGATTTAGTTAAAATTTTAAAAGATCTACGAAAGAAATAAAAAGTACAGTTTGTCAAATATATGATAATGAAAAAAATTTGTGTTGGATATGTTATATTTATTGTATGAGAAAAAGGAAAAAATGGCTGTTGTCGACCTAAATTGCTTTATTTTGTAATCAAATACTGTAGTTTAAATAGATAGTTTTCCAGACTGACTTTTGAGATTAAATTTTACTTCATTTCAGGATGCATTCCGCGCTTTCCATAAAGACCTGACAGCAGTAAGAAAATACCTGAAACCCATTCACATTGGAACGCTACCTGAATCTGAACGCAACGACACCGAGCTACAAACAGACTTTAGAGAGCTGAGAAAAACAGCAGAGGACATGGTGAGTTGGATCATGTAGTTGAATGAATGAATGTTAAATTACACCTCAGCACGAAAAATACATCGGCTATTGGGTGTCAAACTATGGTAATGCAAACAAATAAAGTGGTGATCAACATCAATATAAAAATTCAAGATTTAAATAAAAACAGTGTAAGGAACTGTGCAAAAATACAAATATCACAGATAGATACTGACTTTTACTCAAAATTTCAGTACATGTAGTTGAAGACAATCTTATGTGTAAACGGAAGAAGGAAGGAAATGTTTTATTTAACAATGCATCAGCACATTTTATTTATGGTTATATGGCGTCGGGATATGGTTAAGGACCACACAAACCTGCTGTCGCCACTTCATGGGCTACTCTTTTTCGATTAGCAGCAAGGGATCTTTTATATACACCATCCCACAGACAGGATAGTACATATCCAAGCCTTTGTTACACCAGTTGTGGAATACTGGCTGGAACGAGAAATAGCCCAATGGGCCCACTGATGGGAATCAATCCTAGATCGATTGCGCATCAGGCGAGCGCTGTGCCACTAAGCTACATCCCGCTCCTATGTGTAGACGAATTGTTGAGTATAGATGGGATATGAAACAAAGAAAGAAATGTTTTATTTAACAACGCACTCAACACATTTTATTTACGGTTATATGGCGTCAGATATTGAGAGAGGAAACCCACTGTTGCCACTTGATGTGCTACTCTTTTCGATTAGCAACAAGGGATCTTTTATATGCACCATCCCACAGACAGGGTTGTACATACCACAGCCATCGATCCCACACTGACTGCGCATAGAGAGAACGCTGTACCACTGGGCTATGTCCTGCCCCGGATGGTATATGACATAGCCCAGTGGTAAAGCTAGTAATGGAAAAATGTAGTGGGTTTCCTCTCTAAGACCGTCAGAATTACCAACATCTATTAGTCCATGATTAATAAATCAATGATGTGCTCTAGTGGAATTGTGCAAAAAAACAAAGCAAAACAAAATTTGGGTATAGTTATAATGTTACATATTTAGAATACAGATATTTACATTAAATCTCAGCATCAGCTAGTTCTATAGGACAAATGTCAGTCAATTTTTAAATTGTCTGCCGTTTTGAAGTTTACTCGTCCCACCCAAATGTTTGTGTTGGAAATGGAACAAGTGATTTTCCATAGTTAATTATTCTAGTTTGGACAAGTTTACACAGGCACACACAATTAATGAATATGGCACATTGTGTATTGTGGCAAATGTCAACTACGATGTAATATCCATGAATTTTATAAAACTTCCGTTGGCTTATAATAAAAATAAATCATTGCCAGTTTGCATCTAAAAATTAACAAAATAGGGCTGAAAAGAAAGAAAATGAAATGTGTCTGATGTATGTACATGTATATTATTAAACATAATTTAAAACATATAAATACTGCAACTAACCCCATCACTGGCATTGTTTTCAACAGAGACACTTGTCATGTCTGATGTAAACCTTTCACAACTATGAACCAATCCAGCTGTCCACACTTCAGTGTATTACTAGTTGTAAATTAATTCATTGAACATTACAGCCACTCACCAGTTAAAGCTGTTTGTCTATGCTATAGCAAGTGGCTTGCCCCATGTAAGAAGTAAACATCAGTTTTGTTTTTCACTTGGGTAGGCTACATCAAAGAAACGGCCAAAGTGAAATTGACAGTGTTGAAATGTTTTAATCTGTTAGACTGCATTTAGGTGGGCACTTTGATTTCATGTTATTACATTTGATTTTGAGTTGAATCGTTTGTATTTTTCTTTCAAGAACTTATAGCAGACTTGCAGAACAAAATATTTTGAACTCGAAGCCAAATAAATAATTTTTACAACATTCATATTGGGTCTTTGTTTCTAGAATAACATGTTTACAGGCCCATAGGCATGACATCTGGAGTGGGGAAGGCACAGTCTACTTGGGGGGGGGGAGGGGAGGGGAAGCCAGATTTTAATCCTTATTTACATGAATATGGAATAGGGGGCGGTGGGCACAGGCCTCTCCCCTGGCTCCTGCAGGCCTGGCGTACATCGTGTTAATAATTTTATTTATTATTCATGATTAAATATTTTTAATTTTCTAATTAATTGAATGGAATAAGCAAAATAAACATTATGCTTTTTATATTTTGTTCAATGCACAGTAGCATCTCTAACAAAATATACTGTAACATTAGTACACTGTAGCTGAAATTGATTGACAATTAACAGTTGCTAATTTAAGCAATGTTTATTTCGTCTGCGCTTTGCCAAGTAACACAGTTTCACTACTCAACACCCCTCAGAACAATAGGTGTGAACTGTGGAAAAGCTGTGTGCAACGAACTGCAACGCAAATATTAGTAGCTTGAACTAGCATCAATAAACACTACCGCCGATTTGCAACGATGCAAAATTAAAAATATTTAATCTTACACCATTTATTTATTATTATTTTAAAATACATATATAAACAAATTAAATTCATACATGTATCGGCATACAATGTTCTGCAGTTAAGAATAAGATAGACTGTCCACAAGGCATTTGTAAAGTTTACCGTTAGTTATAATCTGGAAATGGGGCTCTATTGGATAATCGGTTATAAGCATAAATTGCAGTGCCCCTCTAACAATGTAATTCAAACCCTGAAAACGTCTCACCTGTTTTGTTTCTGTACACTTGTAGTAGTACTGTAAAAGCTATTGACTTCTGGAAGATGTTTGTCTGAAGTTTACAAAAACAGTTAAAGAAAAAGAGGTTTTTTTTGTTTAAAAAGGCCACTACAGCCATTGAAATGAGTCGAGAACGGTCGGTCAGGTTGCCGGGAGGTTACCAGATGTAAGAAAAGTCGAACGGTGTTTCGTTCATGACAAAATTTAAAGGTAACGGTAGTTTCGTTTCCGAATGTAAAGCAGGCAATTCATTTTCTCGTAAGGCATTGCATCTATGTTCGCGCATCGGCCTCGGTGGCGTCGTGGCAGGCCATCGGTCTACAGGCTGGTAGGTACTGGGTTCGGATCCCAGTCGAGGCATGGGATTTTTAATCGAGATACCGACTCCAAACCCTGAGTGAGTGCTCCGCAAGGCTCAATGGGTAGGTGTAAACCACTTGCACCGACCAGTGATCCATAACTGGTTCAACAAAGGCCATGGTTTGTGCTATCCTGCCTGTGGGAAGCGCAAATAAAAGATCCCTTGCTGCCTGTCGTAAAAAGAGTAGCCTATGTGGCGACAGCGGGTTTCCTCTAAAAACAGTGTCAGAATGACCATATGTTTGACGTCCAATAGCCGATGATAAGATAAAAAATCAATGTGCTCTAGCGGCGTCGTTAAATAAAACAAACTACTATGTTTGCGCACACTTGTGCAATTGCAAGCAATTATAGTCATTCCGCGTTTAAGCAGTGCGTCCACTAGATAAATTTACTTTCAGATTTTGTTTCTCGTACCGATGTTCACACGCACCGATACAATTTCAGAATGTCCACGTTAAAGTACCGTATATCGCTGTGTATTAGCCGACTTTTTGATACAAAATTTATCAAGTCAAAGGCTGGGGTCGGCTTATCTAAGGAGTCAACATTTTATTGGAAATGTAAAGTTAGAATAGTGACGTCACGGCTCGACTCGATCTATTGTCATTATTGTGCTCTGCATTTCCGCTTTCATAAAGGTTTAATATTGCATTTTAACACAAGCTATTACAAATAAAAGATATTAAAATTGTATATATATGTTCATCTTTAATAAATGTT
The DNA here is from genome assembly GCF_016097555.1 of Gigantopelta aegis. Classification (NCBI taxonomy): domain Eukaryota; kingdom Metazoa; phylum Mollusca; class Gastropoda; order Neomphalida; family Peltospiridae; genus Gigantopelta; species Gigantopelta aegis. Next base: position 24,705,909 of record NC_054711.1, read on the forward strand.
GGTGTTTAAAAGTTATTTAGTAATATTTATCTGTTTAAACAACAATAAATGGTGACCGATCAAAACAATTTCGGAAAACTTCGCAGGTCACGTGTCATTACAAAACTGCTTACTAAACCGGTGAACACGTTAATTGTTCCAGCTTCATTTGTTTTGTTTGTCGGCTTGGGATTAATCAACACGGGTGGTTGGGTATGGTAGGGTATAGCCGACTAGTAATGAAAAGACCGATTAGCACAATCAACAATGCAAACAGTCACTGTGTTTTTAACGTGTGGCTGCAATCAAGAATGTTTAGGTATATTTCGCTATCTTGGTACTTATATTTTACGAGAAATAAATTAACCGGACACCGTTTCTATAAATAGAAATCGGCTACTGCTTCCGGATAAGTTTGCTGTGACAAATGACGTTTGAAAGCAGATGTACTTTGTCATTTTGTAGAGACCACACAGACATCTGACTTGGTTAGTTTTATATAGGGGGGTCGGCTTATATACAAGGTCGATAATTTTAAAGCCGATTTGGAGGGTGAAACTAGGGGGTCGGCTAATGCATGGAGTCGGCTAATACACAGCGATATACGGTAGTAGTAAGAGGAATTCAATTCTAAGTTTCATATAGTTGTGGTAACCTATAGGTTACCAGGCTATATTTTGTGGTAAACTGTAAATGGGTTACCAGACACAATGCTTATTTCGATGCCTGCACTAGAGCACATTGATTTATTAATCATAGGCTATTGGATGCGAAACATTTTGGTAATTCTGACACATAGTCATCAGAGGAAACTTACTACGCTTTCCTAATGCAGCAAGGGATCTTTTATATGCACTTTCCCAGACAGGAAACACATACCATGGCCTTTGATATACCAGTCGATATTGAATTTATCCTCGTTGCATTCGTCATTCCACCTGAGCAGGATAAAGCCGATATCTTAAGGCAGTAACCAGTTATTTTTTTATCCTGCAAGCCTACGGGAATAGTCTGAAAATAATTATTTATTTCATTTTTGTGTAAGCAAATAGAGTACTGTCAACTAGCAGGGCTTTTGCCATATAACATCATACAAGATACATGACGTCGTTTTTTGTAAGACGCTAGCTACATTCTGTCACATTCAAAAAGTGTTTCTAAACTATTAATTAAGAAAGAAATATATAAGTTTTGTATTATCACAAAACTGTTATTTCTATTTACTGCACATGCTTAAACAAATGTTTTAAAGAGTATGTTTATTAAAATTAGTCTAAAATACTGGAGTCGAGTCGGGCTTATGTCGCGTGACCTATATATTTTTGGTCAGTGAATGAAAATATAGAGATTTATCTAGTCATCATAACTTGCCAATGTATACAGTGATTGCGGGATAAAACTAGTTATTTAGTTTGCAGCAATTGGTTGTGTTTTGTGTTTATTGTTTTGTATATGTATTGTGAGTAAATGTACTGTGTTACCCGTGTCGACTGAATTGTTCATGTAGTGTAATTTTTGTGATAAAATTAAAAACATGAAAATGGTATATAGACACCAAAGAGTCTCAGTAAAAATATACTATGCTCTTGTTAAACAAATGTTCCTATCCTTACCAAGTTATCTGCCAGAGGGTAAAACGGGTATGGCATCAATTTAAGTTAACTTCTTGACAAAATTAATGACTGTTATCATTAATGCAGGGCGCAAAGCAGCACTTTATATTTACTCGCCAACTGGCTAGTGAATAAAAAAAAATACTAGCCAACTAGAGATTGTTACTCGCCAGGCAACATATGAAGTACATTTTGTTTTACTTTCCTTTGTAAACCATTTTTTAATTGGGTTATGCGATTCCGACAAGTATACCGACGGCTACAGTTACCGAAACTAGGACGTATTTTATTTATTTATTTATTTTTGTTCACGATATGCTATCGTTACCAACAACTTTCTCGAACGTTTTTTTAAAATTTATTTAGCATATTCCCGCCATGCAACATTTAGCTTAACTTTAGGTGCAAACAAATTGGCTGCGAAGCGGGTCCAATGCTGTGTGAAAACTCATTTACAATCGGAAAACCCTGATGTGTCACGAGGCTTTCCGAACACCTCGATCGTCAAGTCGGCCGGAGAGCTCCGAGTGTGATATCCGCAAACAGGGCAAACTGCGGAAGTGTATGTTTACAGTTTCGATCATTAGTATGTGTCGTCCGACTGATTAGTGAAATAAATGTTACAGTGACAGCTTCATTCTGAAAAAATAATCTACTCGCCAAAAGGCTAGTGTTTTGCAAATTTAAATCGCCATAACAGAATTTCACTCGCATAGGCGAGTGTTTCACTCGCAGTATTGCGCCCTGTAATGTATGATTTTCTTGACCCTAACCCTAAACTGAACTCACTCTTTTTCTGTTGCATTCAATTCCATAGCGCAATACCCCAACATTTCTGTTTGGCAGAAACACTGTTTACTATTTACACAGAGTTCGAACATAAGAATTTGTCACCCATGGTACCGGCCTCGATGGCATCGTGGTTAGGCCATCGGTCTACAGGCTGGAAGGTAATGGGTTCGGATCCCAGTCGAGGCATGATATTTTTAATCCAGATACCGACTCCAAACCCTGAGTGAGTGCTCCGCAAGGCTCAATGGGTAGGTGTAAACCACTTGCACCGACCAGTGATCCATCACTGGTTCAACAAAGGCCATGGTTTGTGCTATCCTGCCTATGGGAAGTGCAAATAAAAGATCCCTTGCTGCTAATCGGAAAGAGTAGCCAATGTAGTGGCGACAGCAGGTTTCCTCTCAAAATCTGTGTGGTCCTTAACCATATGTCTGACGCCATTTAACCGTAAATAAAATGTGTTGAGTGCGTTAAATAAAACATTTCTTTCTTTTTCTTTCTTTGTCACCCATGGCATTAAAAACAAGAAATGTCCTTGCATGAAATGGCCCACTGACGGCAATTGTGAGTCGGCGTATATGGCAATTTTGTTTTAAAGTGATTTTTGCATCAAATATGATTGAAAGGTTAGTTTGTTGCATGTAGACTTATTTCAGATGAACAAATGTTAAATACTGGCAGATAATGTACACCACATTTATTCCGTTTGATGTCGTCGAGGCGTTTTACTGATGGCAGTAATTTGTATGCAGTGGCACAAATGTGACAAAAGTGCCGTCAGTGATGCTCTTGACACATGCCAATTTATATCTCAGCAATGGCAATTGCCGATGTTACGTTCGAGCCCTGTTTACATGTACAGGTAGCTAGTGATTTTCCAGGGACTTTTTCAGTTAATTAGTATAAGGATAAACTCTATATAAATTTGGATTTTGGGTTACCGTACTATAATCTTTGTATGTCCAGATATATTTTATACAGGATGTTAATATAATTTTAAGCTCTGTATATATATATATATTGATTCTTGAATGAATGGATGAATGTCAAACTATTGTAATTAATATTGGTTCTTGAATAACAGTAGCCAGTGTATTGTTCGTGCTGGGGTGTCGTTAAACCCTTCATTCATTCATTCATTCATTCATTCATTGAAGAACCAATATATATATATATATATATATATATATATATATATATATATATATATATATATATATATATATATATATATATATACACGGCTTAAAATTATATTAACATATTTGTCCTTGAATAACATAAATATATATGTATATCTCCTGAACCCATTGTGTAAATTTTGATTTTTAGTTTGTACACAGTGTTTATAATATTATATAGCCTCTGTGTGTTTTTTTCAGGGCCTGTTTACGCCAAGCATTTTGTTTTTTGCTGCACACCTGGGCCACATCTTGATGTTCGAAGTCCTCGCTTACCTTGTTCTTGCTTACTTGGGAGTCGGCTGGTGGCAGATCATGTTATCGATGGCATGCTACACCATTGTAGAGGTAATGTACTCAATCTTTTACATGATTCTCAGGTACAGTGACAATGTTTTTTTTACATATTGATAAACTCTTCCAAAAACAAATTTTGATGGATGTCTATGACATGTAGAGGTTAATTGAAAATAGTTGCACTTGCCCCCAGGCATATGTATATAACTAAGTTACTTGTTCAACATGAAAAAAAAAAATTAAAATTGCCATGGGCGTCTTGTAATGGGAATTTTGAACCCCTACGTACAGCAAGTTTAATGCCGTAGTTTGTGTTTGCATCCCAGTTTTGGATCCAAACAGAGTGAGTACATGGTTTAAATAATATTTATTACTGCCACATTTGTGATATTGGGATCAGCCAACAAGAGTGTGCCTATATTGAGGTATTTTCCTAAATGTTTTAAAATGCAAATGTGTCATATATGACCAAGAAAGAAATGTTTTATTTAACGACGCACTCAACACATTTTATTTACGGTTATATGGCGTCAGACATGTGGTTAAGGACTACACAGATTTTGAGAGGAAACCCGCTGTCGCCACATAGGCTACTCTTTTACGACAGGCAGCAAGGGATCTTTTATTTGCGCTTCCCACAGGCAGGATAGCACAAACCATGGCCTTTGTTGAACCAGTTATGGATCACTGGTCGGTGCAAGTGGTTTACACCTACCCATTGAGCCTTGCGGAGCACTCACTCAGGGTTTGGAGTCGGTATCTGGATTAAAAACCCCATGCATCGACTGGGATCCGAACCCAGTACCTACCAACCTGTAGACCGATGGCCTGCCACGACGCCACCGAGCCCGGTATATATATGACCAAGATGACAAAAATAATAAATTAATATTTACAAACTAGTAACTTCTGCAACAAGTAAAAACCAAAGATTATCCCTTCATAACTGACAGCAATACATTTTTATTCAGCAGAAAAAACCCCCCACCCTGCTATTGTCAAGCCCCTGATGTATGGCAATTCATATTGCACTATGGCAAGGGCCATCAGTGCTGCTATTAAATTCGAGCCCTGTTTTATTACTAGTCAAAATCTGTCCTTTGTCAAGTTGTGATTTTCCTCTCTGAATTATTAAAATATTCTTCTGTTATATAACAATTTAATATTTCAGCGTTGTCTGACATCAAGAATAAGTAATTGATCATTTCATTGACATGTAGGTATATTCCTTTTCAGCTGATGTTACTCAAACATGTAAATCAAATGATTTAAATTGTTTGAAATGAACATGTGTTAAAGATTTCCATATTTTAACATATTACTAACTTCTTTTGCGTGTAAGTGTGTAGCAGGAGGTTTTATTTTTTAATGTATCTAGATATTATATGTAGTAGTTGTCTGCCAAGCATTATAAATTCTGAACAGCGGTTGCACGTGCAACTTGGGCTACACAGCACGTGGTTTGGTTTCGCTGTCATTTCAGTCTAGCATAATTTGGTGGAGTTGATGACGGAATTGTCGGAGAGGAGTTCGTGGGTTGATGGTTTCAAGTTGAATGTATCGGTCACCTGGTTTCTTGAACGGGGTATTTTTATTTGTTTTCCCACGATTTGATGTTTTGTTGTAACTTGAGCCACTACCAGAATAAAGAACCTCTCAACCCCTTAACGACTTACAGCGAGTCGTTGTCCCATTCTTTGGTGTCGTCGGCGATGAAATTATTAGCTGTTACATAAGAAACTCAGGAGGATGAAAAATTGCAATACTGAAGATGTCGATAAGAAAATTACAGTAATAATGAATGTGATAGGGGAGATGTAGGCTATTTTTAAGGGGTGCAGTGTTTCACATCACTCAAAATGAAGCGTGTAGAGGACACAGTCGTACCTGTTACCCTCAAAAAAGAAAGTCTTGTGATGTTCATCGGATCAGGGATGAGAATTTTCCACAGAATTCAGCTTGGATTGTGACTCATTTTAGATGTTGATCTCGGTCCTGTCTAGATTTGTTGAGAAATGGGTGGGGGTGGGGTGCTTTTTTTTTAATAACATGAATCATTTGTGTACATAATTTAGATCTCCTGTCTTATGAAATGAGGAAGGATGAAGCTTACAGATGTTGGTAAATCGGTGCTTGTATGGTTTTTAACTCGTGTGTTATGGTGTGTGTTTATTTGTTCTCTCATGATACTTGTTGTTTTTTCTAGGCACAAACTGCCTGGATACAGCATGATTTCGGTCACCTATCCGCATTTAGTAATAGATTTAGTTCCAAATGGGACCATCTTCTTCATTATTTAGTAATGGGATTTCTACAGGTAATGGTGATATTTGAGCACTTTTTCCTTGATTTCATTGCATATTAGATTGGCATTAACAAAAACTGGCCACTTTGATGGATCTCTGCTGATGTAATCAGACACTGCATTTTTTAAGATTCTGCTACAATTGTAAATATGATATAATATGGATATTTGGGATTCATTCTCATACTGTTTTGACCAAAAATCTGAAATTCATGGAAGCATGAAATCTGCTTTCTACATTGCGATGGATGTGGTCGTGTATGCAAGAAAACATTTTTCATTTGCCGACTAAAACATTTTATACTATCTCTATATACCAAAAAATCAAAGCAGGGGCCATTTGGCTCCTAAATGGAAAAAGTTAACATAGAAAGGTGGGAATGCTGCTAAATGCGTAGCCAGGTAATATTCGAGAGGTGCTCAAAAAGTTCTCTGCCTAACTACATGTACTGATGTTAAATCACTTTATTCCTCTTTATTAAAATTTAGTATACGAACAGATGGGTTGTAATTTAATTAATAGTTTCTGCAGTTGTAAAACAGTCTCTGCCAGGAAGGCCTGGGAAAATTGCCTGGTAATTGATCGTTTTGCAATAAAAAATATTTTTTAATGAATTTTTAAATTAAAGTGATTTCTAGCCTGGTATAATTTAAGGGATTGATTTAGCTCACCTTGATTTTGTTTATGGCGAAGACTGTTAAATGTTTGTGTGGTTTAAGATCTGAAACAATATCATACATTTTTAAGTCTCTTGCTCAGCAGAACCTGTCAAAGTGTCAGTGCGTTGCGTTGGCACAAGCATGCATGTTTTTTTTTCTAAGAACATTCTCAGTTCTGAGAATGTTTTTAAAGCCACTAATTGTATAGATTTTACATGAGTAGATTCAGTGTAGCTGTGAATGGAGTCTCACGTCGCTTTGTTTTGTGTGTGTAAACGCTTATTTACGTTTATTTGTCGACTAATTTGTTGGTATCGGTAGTATTGTAGTCACATTGACCTTTCTTATGAGTTTTAATAAATAAGCACATTCGGTTGTTGATTTTGCATTTAATTTTACACACACAAAACTCACCATTGTGCATGTAGCAAGCTGAGAACTGCCCGCACACCAACATGTGTCCCCCTTATCCCAAAGATCATGGCTTCTGAGTTTAAACTGAAGATGTGGACCCAAATCCATGTATCGGACCCGAGGCGATACTTCAACTCAAAGACCCAGTAATATTTGGGCTTCAGTCTTCCGTCTAGACTCGGAAGATTCATGGTCTCTGATCCCAGGTGTTTGCAGAATGTTGTTGATGTCTGTCGCTTGATACAGTAGAATAGGGTCTGACTGTACTGTAACTTAAACAGTAAATATGTTAAAAGAAATGTAGTGAAATTTGTCCTGTGACAATAAATTAAGTCTATAAATTATGTATTAACAAACTACATGTAGCCGTATATCATGGGGGTATTTGATCGAAGTTAGATAAAGACTAATTTAAACAGCATTTTCCCACAAAAAGTTTACAGTAAACCTTTTGTACATGTATGACAATAAATACATTGGGAAGTTTTTAAAACTCATATGTTAACAAAGTAGCAAATTTTTGTAGGAAACATTCAGACTGCAACTTGGCAACACTCACTTTCATTCTTGAAAGACATTCAGGAAAATGCAGTGTATAAAAATCCTATCACCCCCCTCACAAACAAAATAAAATAAAAAGGTAAAACAAAAAACATTGTGGGTCAGTTGCCGAACTACTTTTATTATTTTTCAGTAGTTGGTCGGTTGGTGCCCATGTTTTATAACATAGATCACCAAGACACACATACTCCAAAGTATATGGATATAGGCCTGACCAGTGTGCAGTGTTTTGTGTTGTAGCTTAACTGTCCTCGTCTCCATCTTTCACTTTTGTCTAGAACTCGCATGCGTTCAGTCAACAAGAATTAAAATTAAAATTGCATGCTGCGAAATTAACCCTTTTTACGCTTACAGATGACGGCTGTTGTCTCTCATACGACGGGCCTCGGTCACAAAGATGGTCAACATGTCATCCATGCTGTTTTCCAATGGAAAACTTCAACATTAGAAAACACCCTCAAAACCATGGCACATTTGTGTGTTCTGTCTTCTTCCTTTTTTTTTTTAATGTGAATTGTTCCCCTTGTTTTTACAGGGGCAGGTTGGATGGATTCAGCATGACTTTGGCCATTTATCCGTTTTTCCTAAATCTTACTTGGATCATTTATTTCACTACTTCACTGTGGGCTTCATTAAGGTAATTATTTAGCTCGAAACCGTGTGTACATACCGTCCTCAAGTTGTCTCCTTGTCTGTCTTGTCTTAGTGGATATATTCCTAATCAATAGCCAGCGTCGGCATGGAGTAATTTATTGTAACAGTAAAATAAAGTGTCTTTATGTTTAGTAGAATGGTATGAGTATGAACATCTGAGAACCACTAACTAACAGCTGTATAAATACTCCTGATTGATAGCCAGTGTTGGCTATTAACTAACAGCTGTGGATATATTCCTGATTGATGGCCAGAGTTGGCCATTAACTAACAGCTGTGGATATATTCCTAATTGATAGGTAGCGTCGTCATGGGATAATTGTAACAGTAAAATAAAGTGTCTTTATGTTTAGTAGAATGGTATGAGTATGAACATCTGAGTAACTAACAGCTATGTAAATACTCCTAATTGATAGACAATATCGGCCATTAACTAACAGCTGTGTAAATACTCCCGATTGATAGCCAGTGTCGGCCATTAACTAACAGCTGTGTAAATACTCCCAATTGATAGCCAATGTCGGCCATTAGCTAACAGCTGTGTAAATACTCCCGATTGATAGCCCGTGTCGGCCATTAACTAATAGCTGTGTAAATACTCCCGACTGATAGTGTCAGCATGAAGTAACGGCAAAAGTATAAAATTATTTTAACTAATGAAATAATTAATAACTATACAGAAAATTTGTAACTAAATAAAATAACTAACATCTGTACATAATGCAATAATTTTAATTAATTTACATTTATGAAAGTGTTAACCAGTCAAATAACTGACATCTGCAGACCCTATCTCTACCTACAATGCAGCATAACACACTTGGGTTCATACAGGTTATGGAATTTATAAATGTCATTTTTGTTTTAATAGATTATGGAAAATGAAAATCGATTAATAATTTTTTGGACAAGAAGAGATTGACAGTTCATGTCAAACCATTGTTATATTATTCGATTATGTTGATGATCATTGAAAAATCCATTAAAATTAATGGAAAATGTCTTTAAAATCCATGACATTTAGTTGAAATGTACATGTATGAACCCTGACACTAATATATTTGAACTAGTTTAGGTTTTAAGCTGTGCAATAACTGAATATAAAAATTGCTAACACTAACCTACATATATTAAGCTTTGTTTTTAGATAATTTCGACATAATCCTAATTTAAGTAACTAATTGCAATTAACAATCATGTTATATCATTAAATACTTAAAGATTTTAAGTTTTGTAAAGGATGGTTATAAATAGTTCTTAAAATAAGGGAACTATTAACAGATTTTTTCTTCTTCAGTTTTTCTATGTACCAATGTACATAATCGGAAATAAATTTACTACATTTATTTGTTATACAAGTTTGGCTTACGTAAATTCAGTTCCTTTTATCCGTCTTTGTTTGTACTATAAATATTAAAGATGCCCTGTTCTGATAATACCCACTTGTTGCTAACACATTTTGTATATGCCACAGATTAATATTATAACAAAGAATAGTAACTGAAAACATGAACAACCTTGCATGATTCCAGTATTACAATTTAGAAGTTCTGATTTTTTCCCCCTACTAATCATTGATTTTTTTTGGTGTGTTTTAAAAGACCCTATCCTACTAATATTTTTTCCTAACCATCTACTGCCTTTTAACCATGTTATAACCTTAAACAGATTTTAAAGCATCCGCCACAGAAATTTCCAGTGGTTAGAAAAAATATATATATATGTAAAGGGGGGTTGAGGAGGGGAATTTGTTTTTTTTAATGTACTTGTGAAATAAAATAAGTAAAGAATTAATGATGAATGTTTATTAACATTGTGGTCCCTTTTCTACATTGTGGTCCCTTTTCTACTATCACCTAGCTTTTCATTGTTACTGGTACGTTGTCCAGTTTTTATCAAGGGTGTATTTTCATTTTTATAAATGGCAACACATTGATTGATTTATCAGTTTCTATATATACACTGTAGAAGAATTCCGAACAAAGAAGAACAAATATTTTCAATTTGCTTTATGTACATTGTATATCAAATGAAAGTGAATACCCAGTGACAATATAAAAATAACCCATTCAATATATATATTTACCTGCTTTTTATATATGCTTCTTAGTTGATGCTTTGCTTTTGTGTTAACACCATTCATTATTCAGCCCTCTACACTGCATCCGATATGGTTGCATATGTTTTTTATGCGTCATCTGGCTCCTAGAGGGCTGTTATATATATGTAATTCAGATGTCAGAATAATTGTTTTCATGTTGGTACATTTGTATAGATCTGTCCATAAAAGGCACCATGTATAAAAGGACCTTTTTATAAAGAACTGATATTATTATAATAATAATAATGTGTTTAACTGATTGCAACTTCGACTGGGGTAAACGGACTAGCTGGTATATTTTAGGTACATTACAGTGTATATTCCCAGGGCCTGATTAAAGCCATTGAGCCTAGTCTTCGAGGTACAACCATGTACATATATATACATATATATATATGTATATATATTATTTTTTGTTTTTTAAATTGAGCTGTATGTACTATGACTACCAGGACGACCAAGTTGCCAGTAGAACAAAAAAAAACCTGTTGGTAAATAATATTGTACACTGCTTAATATTCTTAGTATTTTAAGAAACTATGGCTTGGTTGCCTATAGTATGCAAAGAAACTGTAACGTCAACTAGGGAATAGTGGCTTGCTAGATGGTTTTTGGTTGGTTTTGCTGACTTATGTGAATGATGCAAGCAGAGTAAAATGGTAAAAGTAGATGGGACAAAACCAACAGTTGACAGTCCTAAGAGTGATATCAAATGATATCCACTGCACAAAAACCAACCATGGCTTGATGGTTGAATTTATTGTTTTGCATACTGTACAGCGAAAAACAGTACAGATTTTTTGTTGTTTAGCCATTACAATGTGGGCAAACCACCCACCCCCCAACTAAATAGGTACATTATTTGACAGCTGCCAATGTGGCTGGTTCTTTTGATAGACAGTTGTGTGTACTTAATGCTGTTACAGAATTGATTGTAATTCAAAGGTGGTTGTGAGGCAATGTTTCTAATTGTTCACCATCCACAAAATAATATAATGTTATCCTGCAACCACCGTTTCTATTGACAGAATATGATGACAGATAAAGCAAAGTTATAGCCTGCTACGTCACACGCATAGCTACATTACAAAATCGCTCATTTGACGTCTATGTCATCGTAAAATGTAGCTGAAATAACTGAAATAATAGCTTTTCCCTGTAATTTTAATGGTCTGCAGGATAAAGATAATAACTAGTTGTTGACATCGGATATCTGCTTTATCCTGTTCAGGTCGAATGAGAAATTACACTCTGCAGATCCTTACAAAATTCCCTTATCTTCACTGGATAAAGCCGATATCGGACATCATTTACTAGTTATTCTCGATAAAGCCGATATCAGACATCATTTATTAGTTATTCTTTATCTAAACTATTTTGCAGACCTGCCACAAATAAACTAATTTCGGTGCCATCCACCCACCCATGGGATTTATTCTAAAACTGCTAAATGCTATCCCCATAATACAGTGGTATAATTAGTAGGTCTCTCAATTACGTGGCTTTTATGGACAGATTTACCTCTTGTGTTTTAATAATGATCATTTTAAATGTTTTAATGGGATTTTCTTGTGTACATTTTCTGTTTTGTGGTTATGGTTGAACAGGTAATGTTGAACAGGTAATGTCAGTGAGTGGTATTCAAATGATAGTTTCATCATATTACTTAATCAAATGATAGTTTCATCATATTACTTAATCAAATGATAGTTTCATCATATTACTCATTCAAATGATAGTTTCATCATATTACTATATCAGGTGAATTGCGTGACGAGGTAAGATTGATCTGAGTTGGTTAACACCAGTCCAGCTGTAAGTTAAATTGGTGACTGCACTCATCAGAATCATATACATGTACCAGTGAGTTCTACAGTGAAACCCTTCAAAACTGGACACCCACAAGACCAAGAAAAAACCCCTCCAGTTTTAAACGGTATCCAATTTAAAGAGTTTCTGTACTGAATTTTAACCCTTATCGTGCCGTTGACGTGTATACACGTCAAGCGTCATCACAATGACGTCACTTTGCATTGTTTTCATTTAAAAATCGTTTTCTAAATTAATTGTTGACATTTTTGTCAAAAACAAAGTAAGAAAATGTCAATAAATAGTCTTAGAATGACATATCCAAATATTTGCTAAATTGCTGTTGTACATCTTACGTTTTTTTTTAAAACAAAAATGACCCGTCAAATGGCGCGTGCTATTGTTTGTTATTGTTTCTTGTCTTTTTGGTAGCGGTTTCTTTTATCTCTACAAAGTTGTCATAATATACTATTATATATGAACTACATTATGACAGTTGCATTAAATTAGAAAAAGTATCACTTTTAATGCCTAAAAAAGGTACAAACACAATCAAATAATTGTAATCCGACGGCATAAACAGTCGTCGAAAAGCGCCATTTCCCTGTTTCTATTTATAAACAACAGGTCATGTGACAGCACATTTCCCGCCATACAATTTGACAGCAGTAGTACACATTGCTTGCATGTGCGGCTAACTGTTTTCATTAATAATTACAACGTGGTTACTTATACTACAGCAGACGATATTCTAACTAACTATGTTTACTTGAACAGTTACGTCGACTATAATATTATGATCGAATACGCACATGTGCTCGGTGTTCGTCGTTGTTTTGTTGTGTGTTGTTTTTCTGCCAGTTTTTCCTTTTCAACATTCACATTAGTATTAATCACTACTGAGTGGATATATATTTGTTCTCATTTTTAAAAAATGAATTATAAACGATAGGTTATGAATATCTCCTGAAGTAGTCTGCAGAATACCGTGACCTACATTATTTTCAATAACCAATCACAAAACATTCTCGTTGCGTGTCACACATAATTATGTGGCGCCACCGGTTTTTTGTTTTTATTACTGTACCAGTCGCGGATCCAATGATTTGGTGTGTGGGGAGGGGTGTGTGTGTTTGTGCCGTGCATGGCGTTTTATGAATAAGCGTATATAAGCAGTGAATTTTTTGTAATAATGGTGGATGACAATCTTTTAAAAATCAGGCATGTGTGCAGGGATTTTAGGTAGGGGTGTCTGGAGAGCGAAGTTTATAGGGGATTTCTGTAATGCTCCGAAGGAATATGTATTGAATTTTTTTTTTTTTTTTTTTTTAATCTGCTCGAGCAGGGACCGGAAAGGGGGGGGGGGGGGGGGTCGACCCATTCCCTGCACAGATATATGCAAATGTTATACAGATAAATTAATCATCATGAGGTAAACTGTAGTTGTGTTGCACTGTTGGATCTACTGTATTTTTATAAATTTATTAGTACCAAAATCTAAAATTTGGGCGAATACGAGAGACATTCGGGCAAATTGAGCTGGCCTGAAACCTTTTCATCATGTACTAGTAGTTCCAACATTTCTCCTACAATACTAGTTGTAATTAAATCAATGTAAAATTGTGTAATGCTTCGTTTGAAACCCTATATTATATATAGCTGGTTAGCAGTAACGCTAAAACTAATAAATGTTTTTTAGTTGGTGGTATTTTCGTTTAATTCGGGCACAAATTAGCCTGCCCTTCTCCCTCTCCCACCCCTACAAAACAAAACGGGATCCCGTACGCTTATGATTAGTACATCAGGCCTGTACGGTACCAATTGGTGTGGATGCGTCGGTGGTATACACACCCTTACCGCGAGTTCCAATTTTTTTTCCATGCAACAGTTATCGACCGTTTTTTAGAACATCGACACAGTCCTTTTTCGTGTTACGTAACACCCCAAAAAAAATCGTGCGGTAACTATATGGACCTATATAAAATGTGAAAATTACAGTAGGATAATGGTTTGCAATAGATTCAGAGTAAGTTAACACGTTTTTTATTTTAAAAATACGGTAATAACTAAATTTTTTAAAATAACAATTAAAAAGAAAAACATTCCACGTACTTTAGCAGGGCGGACACTGTTGTGTAGGCAACGACCCGAAACATTGTTTTTGTCTCAAAAATCGTTAAACAAATTATTTAATGCAATTAAAATGTTGTATTCTGGATGTAATAATCACAAATCATAAAACGATCCTATATTGTTGATAAAAATATCAAAGAAAAATCGCAAAAACTTGGAAGTGTAGTTGACCTATATTATCGACCCTTGACCCAAATACATTACTTTGCGGGACCAACTGCCAGTGATTTCTTCTTCTTTCACTCCGTCAATAAACATGTCAGAAGAAGTTGCACAAATATAAATTCATGATTCCGATAATAATGTTTTAAACATTTACTTGTGTGACATCTCAAGTGACCTATTGCGGTATGGAGCACATTTTCTACGTCCGCTCGGACTACTGTGCGTCACGCGTTTCACGTTTTTGACTTTTTAATCGGTTCCAACTACATTGTGTGCCACACATAAACACATTCTGACCTCCCTCTCCATGGGCCTAAGCGACAGGGCACAAAATTAAAAAAATATATATATATGAATCGGCATAGGCCTAAGCGTACGGGCTCTCATTTTTGTTGGGCATGCAGGCACATTTCTGCCAGAGTTGAACGAAAATCCCTGAATCTAGATAACAACAATTATTATTCATATTAGCTTTACTGCCAAACAGCAGGGTCTCAGCTAACGGGTACAGGCAATGGTGTGTGTGTGTGTGTTTTATTTTTTATTTAACGACACCACTAGAGCACACTTATTAATCATCGGCTATTGGATGTCAAACATTTGGTAATTTTGACATACTAGTAGTCTTAGAGAGAAAAACCCCCAACATTTTTCCATTAGTAGCAAGACATCTTTTATATACACCATCCCAAAGACAGGATAGTACATACCACAGCCTTTGATATACCAGTCATGGAGCACTGGCTGAAACGAGAAATAGCCCAGTGAGCCCGCCGATGGGAATCAATCCCAAACCAACTGCGCTTTACCACTGGGCTGCATCCCGCCCCTGGTGTGGGAGGAATGCATTGGGGGTGGGGGGGGGGGGGGGGGTGTTTGTTAAAATAATAGAAAAATAGTTTATTGATACTGATGTTTTAAGTATGTAACTTTCCTGAAATGACTGCAAAATGGTGTCTTGCACCTTCCATGCTCATTGGTTCATTGTTTAAATCCTAGTTACAGCCCTGAACAGCTATATAGGGTTGCAAATGAATCACTACATATTTTTACATGGATTACAACTAATACTGTGTCAGAGTAAAATGATGGAAATACATGGTTAAAAGGTTTTAGGCCAGCTCATTTGCCCGAAATGCTATACCTGGATAGTATTCAAATAATATATAAAGGCAAATAGATGACCAGTGTATATAACTTGTGAATGTCCCCTAGGTGGGGATGGAGGTCACAATAGTTATATAGAAATTGCATATTCGTGACCCATTTCCTTGTGAATTTGGTCATTCTACCCCTCTCCTAAAGGTGGGGCACAAATAGGGGAAATTAAGCCAATTATCGTGTCCAGGAATACCATACAAATATCAATTTTGCGAATTTCGTTAAGGTCGTGTCCCCTGCCCCCCCCCCCCCCTCAGGTAGGAGACAAATTCATTAAACCATCTATCATATAGACAAATGCATTTAAACTATTATGTTTTCAGAAATACTAGACCATTTCCAACCAAATTTATTTGATAGTTGCTCTCACCCATGGAAAACCCAAAACCATGAATTTGGTCATTTTAATCCCCCTAGGAAAATGGGTGCTCCGCACTCCATGTGTTTGGTAGTTGTGGTCAGCAATTTACTCAGGTGACCGTTTAGATCTATTTTGTATCGTGCATAAGTGTTTAACACTGGATACACATTATGTATACGGTACATATCGAATTTTAATTAGGGCTCACATGTTGATGTTTGTTTATTTGGGTTTAAAACATTTTTTAGATGAATGGAATTTTTTTTTTTTTTTTTTACAATTGTGACCGTGTGAAGCACTATGGCAAGTATCTTGTGTCACAATAAATTACGGAAATGCATAAAATCCTTTTTACTATTTCTATTATTCTAATATCAGTGTCCAGGGTTTCTGCCAGAGGGTATGAAGGGTAAAATTATGTACCCTAAAATCTTGAGAATTAATGGATACGTTTTAATAATTTTTAGAATGATTATAGTAAGATAGCTGCTGCTTAAAGTGTGTACATGAAATACAGTGTCCAATTTAAAAAGATTCCAAACGTCATAACCACCTAGTAGCGGCAGTTATGATGTGGAGTTTTCAAGTACCCTCAAATTATTGATTACTGGTGTCCTTTACTTTTGACCGTATGACCCAAAAGTTGCATGCACACAGCAAATAGTATCCAGTTTTACATACCTTACCATGGTAACCAATAGTTTGCATTGGTTACCATGGTAACAGTTTCGATCTGGGTACCATGGTAACATATAGTTTTGAACTGATTACCATGGTAACAGAATTAATAGCTTCATATATCTTTTCTACAGGCATAGTACAATTGTGTCACTATACATTGTTGTTTTTTCTCAGTCCTTGAAAATGATATTTTTTTAGAAATGTTCTGTTTTGCATTGGTTACCGTGGTAACAGAATTCACAATTTTCACCCATCTCTTGTAAACAGCTGGGAGCTTATTATTACATCATTATACAGTGATTTGTATTCAAATAAATTCATTTAAAACATTTCATATGGGAAACGGTTCCTCTTTTTGCATTGGTTACCATGGTAACAGAATTAATTATGTTCATTTGAAAATGACAGGAAGTGAAAGGGCATATACCTTTTTTAAAATCTTGTGTCATTTGACAAAGATATATAAAGTAATAGAGATAGTATACATATTTTTAGTGTCAAGTTACAAAAATGCGTTGATGGTAGTATGTGCATTTGACCCTATTATTCAAAAATAAAATTGGCTGTCTACTTAATTCTTTTTCTAAATCGAGTAGTATGGTTAATAGATCACACCATAGACTTAAATTAAAAGCAAAATATTAATTTTTAATTAAAGTTTTCATAATTATTAATGAAAATATGGTATATTGAAATTTGCAGGTGTTGCCATGGTAACATAAATAATATAACTGACTATAAAATGTTAGCCTTACGTAGGTGGATATTCTTAGTATATATGTGTGTAATTTCATGCTGAAATGTCAACTGATTTTAATAATATTACCAGAAATGTATAATAGTTAATGTTGGAAATTATGTTCATAATTTACAAAAATGTGTTGATAGCCGAATGCGCATCTGACTCTATTTTTCAGAAAAAACGTGGTTGTCAACTTAATTTTTTCTTTACATCAAGCAGTATGGTTAATAAATCACAGCATAGACTTAAATTAAAAGAAAAATATTAGTTTTTAATTAAAGTTTTCATAATTATTAATGAAAATATGGTATATTGAAATTTACAGGTGTTGCCATGGTAACATAAATAATATAACTGACTATAAAATGTTAGCGTTACGTAGGTGGATATTCTTAGTATATATGTGTGTAATTTCATGCTGAAATGTCAACTGATTTTAATAATATTACCAGAAATGTATAATAGTTAATGCTGGAAATTATGTTCATAATTTACAAAAATGCGATGATAGCCGAATGCGCATCTGACCCTATTTTTCAGACAAACCGCGGTTGTCGACTTAATTTTTTCTTTACATCAAGCAGTATGGTTAATAAATCACAGCATAGACTTAAATTTAAAAAAAAGAAAAGTTTTTAATTAAAGTTTTCATAATTATTAATGAAAATATGGTATATTGAAATTTGCAGGTGTTGCCATGGTAACATAAATAATATAACTGACTATAAAATGTTAGCCTTACGTAGGTGGATATTCTTAGTATATATGTGTGTAATTTCATGCTGAAATGTCAACTGATTTTAATAATATTACCAGAAATGTATAATAGTTAATGCTGGAAATTATGTTCATAATTTACAAAAATGCGATGATAGCCGAATGCGCATCTGACCCTATTTTTCAGACAAAACGCGGTTGTCAACTTAATTTTTTCTTTACATCAAGCAGTATGGTTAATAAATCACAGCACAGATTTAAATTAAAAGACAAATATTAGTTTTTAATTAAAGTTTTCATAATTATTAATGGTATATTGAACTTTGCAGCTGTTGCCATGGTAACATAAATAATATAACTGACTATAAAATGTTAGCGTTACGTAGATGGATATTCTTAGTATATATGTGTGTAATTTCATGCTGAAATGTCAACTGATTTTAATAATATTACTAAAAATGTATAATAGTTAATGTTGGACATTATCTTCATAATTTACAAAAAAGCGTTGATGACAGTATGTGCATTGCACCCTATTATTCTGAAAAAAATGGCAGTCTGCTTAATTTTTTCTTTAAATCAATCACTATGCTTAATAAATCACAGCATACACTTAAATTAAACAAAAAATAGTAGTGTTTTATTCATGTTTTCTTAATTATTAATGAAAAAATTGTATATTGAAATTTGCAGCTGTTGCCATGGTAACATAAATAAAATAACCATCTACAAAATGCTATCATTACGTAGGTGGATCATTATGGTATATATGGGTGTAATTTCATGTTAAAATGCCCATGGATTTTAATAAAATTACTAGAAATGTAGAACAGGTGAAAATTCTTTAAATTTAACAAAAAGAATGCGGCAGGATAAGGGTTAAGAAGGGATGGTAAAAAAAAATGTGTGGTTTTGAGGAAATTTCTTTTTACTGAGGGATGTCACACACACACACACACACACACACACTCACACTCACACTCACACTCACACTCACACTCACTCTCTCTCTCTCTCTCTCTCTCTCTCTCTCTCTCTCTCTCTCTCTCTCTCTCTCTCTCTCTCTCTCACACTCACTCACCCCCCCACCCCACCCCCCCACCCCCACCCACACACACACTAATGGAAAATTGTAGTCTTCTCTAAGACTATATGTCAAAATGTTTGACATCCAATAGCCGATATAACCGTAAATAAAATGTGTTGAGTGCGTCGTTAAATAAAACATTTCTTTCTTTTTTTCCAATAGCCGATAATTAATAAATCAATGTTCCAGTGGTGGTGTTAAACAAAACAAACTTTAAAACATTTTGACTCTCAAACCTAGCATTAACTTTTTTGGATGCTGATGCAAATTAAGCAAGGAAGGAAATGTTTTATTTAACGATACACTCGACACATTTTATTTACGGCTATATGGAAGGAAGGAAATGTTTTATTTAACGATACACTCGACACATTTTATTTACGGTTATATGGAAGGAAGGAAATGTTTTATTTAACGATACACTCGACACATTTTATTTACGGCTATATGGAAGGAAGGAAATGTTTTATTTAACGATACACTCGACACATTTTATTTACGGTTATATGGAAGGAAGGAAATGTTTTATTTAACGACACACTCGACACATTTTATTTACGGTTATATGGAAGGAAGGAAATGTTTTATTTAACGATACACTCGACACATTTTATTTACGGCTATATGGAAGGAAGGAAATGTTTTATTTAACGAAACACTCGACACATTTTATTTACGGCTATATGGAAGGAAGGAAATGTTTTATTTAACGACACACTCGACACATTTTATTTACGGCTATATGGAAGGAAGGAAATGTTTTATTTAACGATACACTCGACACATTTTATTTACGGTTATATGGAAGGAAGGAAATGTTTTATTTAACGATACACTCGACACATTTTATTTACGGCTATATGGAAGGAAGGAAATGTTTTATTTAACGATACACTCGACACATTTTATTTACGGCTATATGGAAGGAAGGAAATGTTTTATTTAACGATACACTCGACACATTTTATTTACGGTTATATGGAAGGAAGGAAATGTTTTATTTAACGATACACTCGACACATTTTATTTACGGTTATATGGAAGGAAGGAAATGTTTTATTTAACGATACACTCGACACATTTTATTTACGGTTATATGGAAGGAAGGAAATGTTTTATTTAACGATACACTCGACACATTTTATTTACGGTTATATGGAAGGAAGGAAATGTTTTATTTAACGATACACTCGACACATTTTATTTACGGCTATATGGAAGGAAGGAAATGTTTTATTTAACGATACACTCGACACATTTTATTTACGGCTATATGGAAGGAAGGAAATGTTTTATTTAACGACACACTCGACACATTTTATTTACGGCTATATGGAAGGAAGGAAATGTTTTATTTAACGACACACTCGACACATTTTATTTACGGTTATATGGAAGGAAGGAAATGTTTTATTTAACGACACACTCGACACATTTTATTTACGGTTATATGGAAGGAAGGAAATGTTTTATTTAACGACACACTCGACACATTTTATTTACGGTTATATGGAAGGAAGGAAATGTTTTATTTAACGATACACTCGACACATTTTATTTACGGCTATATGGAAGGAAGGAAATGTTTTATTTAACGATACACTCGACACATTTTATTTACGGTTATATGGAAGGAAGGAAATGTTTTATTTAACGATACACTCGACACATTTTATTTACGGTTATATGGAAGGAAGGAAATGTTTTATTTAACGATACACTCGACACATTTTATTTACGGTTATATGGAAGGAAGGAAATGTTTTATTTAACGACACACTCGACACATTTTATTTACGGTTATATGGAAGGAAGGAAATGTTTTATTTAACGATACACTCGACACATTTTATTTACGGCTATATGGAAGGAAGGAAATGTTTTATTTAACGATACACTCGACACATTTTATTTACGGTTATATGGAAGGAAGGAAATGTTTTATTTAACGATACACTCGACACATTTTATTTACGGTTATATGGAAGGAAGGAAATGTTTTATTTAACGATACACTCGACACATTTTATTTACGGTTATATGGAAGGAAGGAAATGTTTTATTTAACGATACACTCGACACATTTTATTTACGGTTATATGGAAGGAAGGAAATGTTTTATTTAACGACACACTCGACACATTTTATTTACGGTTATATGGCGTCAAAGCAAATTAAGCAGTTAGAAAACAAAATTAATGTTGAGTCTAAAGATAGGTATTAGCCCCCAACCCCTCCCAAAAGAAAAAAAGAAGAAAGAAAGAAGCAAATTCTTTGTGCTACAGGAATTTTGTTTTTCTTGCTTAGGCAGGGCTTTAAATTGCATCAATGTCGAGGTGATAAACGTGCCCAAAATAATGACACCCGACTTAAGTACAAACATGCTGACCTCAAAATATTTTACCTCAAAACCATTAAAACGTTACATTTTAATTAAATAACTTGAAATACGTTTCTGGATATTGACAACTCTGCAGCAGCTGTTGATGACTACTGAACTAAAGTGACCTTCAGAAAAGATAAAAAGTCCCTATTGTGCCCAACTTAGTGAGATCTAAAGCCCTGATACGGCAACTCTTACAAATGTAATTAACAATGTCTGTGGAGAGTGCTGTGAAATTTTTAATTCTTCATGACATTTTTTTTGTTGTCGACTATATTCAGAGACCAATTTCACAAAACATCGTAAGCCAAATTTTGCACTTAACATAAATCTACACACTAAACCACAGTTCTTATTACTATTAACAGTACAATAAATATAGCTTGAAATATTCATTAATCATTTTCTTTTGTCCTACAAAAAGCTCTATCTTCCGTAATGATGTAATTTTCTGCTTGAAATAGATGCCAAACACGTAAATATATGTCTGGTATAACAGCTAGTCACAGATGTAAATCTACGATGTTTTGTGAAATTGGCTCCAGATTTTTTTCCTCGGCATGTTTTTGTAGACATTTTCTCCATTAAAGGATTTGTATGATTTTTAACACTTCCGGTGCCAAAAGACACATTAAGATTAAGGAAATGACCGCAAAGTACTGGCAGTGAACGTTAAAATAAAGGACGTGACAGAGGATGAGATGAAGTCGGACTTCAAAATTGACTGCCAAACCGGATCCCGTAACCTTATTTTTCCGGTACTGTGATCAGTTGATGTCATTCAGCACACATCTATTTATATGTAGCACAGCGATAGTAGCTGAGATGGACCTACACACACATGACCTAAAGTAGTTCTGCTCATTGACTAGATACGTGTATGTTTATCTAGGTTGTGTTATTGTCCTGGTGCTTGAAAATCATCAAACATTATCATAGTGCATGGCCGTATGCCAAGAGCTGATAAAAATACAGTAGACTGTTGAAAGTCGAGTTGTTTCTGTCAGGAAGTTGACTCTCTCGTGCTGAAATCAAACCTCTTAGTCCAGTATCTATTATTTAAAAGTCTCTGGACTTGGGCCTCAATTCTGTGGATCGCTCAACTGTGATCCTTTGGTGATGGGATCATAACTACCTCAGTGGACCCCATGTTGTTGTTGTTTTTTCCAAACCATTAAAAAAAAAAAGAGAATAAATTTTGTTTTATTTAACGACGCCACTAGAGCACATTGATTTTTATCTTCATCGGCTATTGGACGTCAAACATATGGTCATTCTGACATTTGTTTTTTAGAGTAAACCTGCTGTCGCCACATAGGCTACTCTTTTATGATAGGCAGTAAGGGATCTTTTATTTGCACTTCCCACACAGGCAGGATAGCACAAACCATGGCCTTTGTTGAACTAGTTATGGATCACTGGTCGGTGCAAGTGGTTTACACCTACCCATTGAGCCTTGCGGAGCACTAACTCAGGGTTTGGAGTCGGTATCTGGATTAAAAAATCCCATGCCTCGACTGGGATCCGAACCCAGTACCTACCAGCCTGAAGACCGATGGCTTAACCACTGCGCCACCGAGGCCGGTCCAACCTAATAAATGCCTCGGAGCTGATGTGTGTCAAAGTGCCTATAAAGAGTTCAAGTTTTTAATCTAATTACTGCTGAACGTTGATGTTTTAGGTGAAATGTTTTGAAGTTGTTGTACTAAATTTGGACTTGTTTATATTGGGCATGCTTATTTTGGGCTCATCATTTGCTGCCTCAGCTTTGGTGCAATTTTGAAGTCTGTATGGTTAACCAACCACAAAATGTAACAGTAATGATTATAAGTGTCCCTTGACTGGTATCTCAAAGGCTGTGGTATGTGCTATCCTGTCTTTGGGATGGTGCATGTAAAATATCCCTTGCTACTAATGGAAAAAAATATAGTGGGTTTTCTCTCTAAAAATGTCTGTTAAAATTACCAAATGTTTGACATCCAATAGCCAGTGATTTAATAAACGAAAGTGCTCTAGTGGTCATAAAACAAACAAAACACTTTTTATTCAAAATGTAACAGTAAATAATTGAAATTGGTAAACATTTTTGCTGATTAGTTAAAGTAAGTTTTGTCCCCTCATATAATAAAAATGTGTCGTTTATGTAGTTTACACTGGCAGATTCAAGGATGGTGACGCTCCCAACATATTTTTGATTCAGTAATTTTAACAAATGATACAAAATATTCACATAGTATTTTCTGTAGCACAAGTCACTATTTGAATAGCAGTAAAACATTTTACCCGTGTTCTAGATCATCGAAACGGCCTCAAATTGAAAATTTGATTTCGTTTTGAGTCTTTTGGGCATGATGTAACCCTGTGGTAAAGTGTTCCCTTGATGCTTGTTTGGTTTGGGATTAGTTCCCACTGGTGGACCCATGTTATTTCTTGTTCCAGCCAGACACCACAAGTCACTGGCATATCAAAGGCATTGGTATGTGCTATCCTGTCTTTGGGGGTAGTTCATATAAAGGATCCCTTGCTATTAATGGAAAAATGTAGTGTGTTTCCTCTAAAAAAATGTCTGTTAAAATTATCAAATGTTTGACATCCAATAACCGATGATTAATAAATCAGTGTTCTCTATTGGTGTCATTTAACAAAACAAACTTGTAACTCTTTGGTGTTTGGCTCCGTTTCCCAGAAACTATAAATTATAGACAATGAAACTTGGTTTATACTTGTGCCTTTTCATATGCAATCGGTTACAATTATATAAACAAAATAATTTTAATTAGAAAGACCATGCATCTATTGCCATGTTTACCGGAATAGACTTCACAAGTTGCTACTTTCACCTTTAATAACTACTTAATACATGTACCTTTTTTTCTTTATGTACACATGTATTTAAAAAAACCCAAAAAAACCCCAACATATTTACATCAATTCCATCATTTAAACCGGTGGTACAATTACAGTCAACGTTTTCCGTGACATTGATTATAGATTTTTTATAATCGATCACACATCATTAAGAGCCCAACCGATCAATTTTCGATTATAATTGATTATTGGAACATCATAATATGAAGTGCACTTCGAGGCGAACCCCAAAGGCACTTGTCCAGGGATTGAATTTAACAGCAGCCATGTGGACAATTGCTGCAGTGCCCTAGTCATATGTCCCAATGCCCTGAAAATTAACCTGTCTCAAAGCCAAACTGTCCATACATGTACCTTATTTTGCATGTTACTAACTGGTCATCACCTTCAAATGGCAATTCCTGAAAGTTGTTTTATTATACAACATGATCGTTCACACTGTTTTTATTTTGAATGTGTGATGTTGTGTTATTCAGCTCAGTTGGCCGAGTGCTCGCTTGAGGTGCTTGCATCGCAGGATCGAATCACGTGATTGGGTTTTTTCTCATTCCAACCAGTTCACCACAACTGGTCAAGGACCGTGGCATGTGCTTTCCTGTCTGTGGGAAAGTGCATATAAAAGATCTCTTGCTGCATTAGGAAAAATGAAGCGGGTTTCCTCTGATGACTACATGTTTGACATACAATAGCCAAGAATTAATTAAGCAATATGCTCTAGTGGTGTCATTAAACAATTTTTTTTTAACTGTTGTGGTATATATTACAATTTTTGTAGGAGTTTTCTTCATTGTTCTGCCTTCTGGCTGTATAATGCCCTTAAAACAGAATCTCCATCAATATAAGCCAAATGGCTTTACATATGTCCTATGATTTGCCAAATTGTAGGTTTGCTTGCCCTTTCCAAGTTCCCTGGATGTGCCCTTGGGTTAATGGTGGTCCTATTGTACATTGTTTACTGCCTGTATGTGGCCTGATATGCATACGTGCTGAAAGCGGCTGAAAGCGGCCGATCGGATTGTTCCGGAATACATGACACTCATCCCCAGGACAGATTCACACTCATTATGATCTGTGAATTAATCTAGATAAAACACCCTTGTTTGATTTAACCTGACAGCTTGATAATGTGATACAGTACACACTTAATGCCTGTACATTGATAATGACATGTTTATGTTTAATGGGTCTGTGTGTGTGTGTAAGGATCAGGAAGGACAGAATAGCAGCAACAGGTGAACCTGCTAGAAAAGAAGCATTGTATAATAACCATAACAAATTTGTGTAAAATAGTGTTTTCTTTAATGACACCACTAGAGTACATTAATTAATCATAGACGCATTATTCCATTAGTATACACACCCCACCCCCTCCCACCACCACTACCACCACCACCGGGTGACCACCAGACAGGATTGCAAATATCACATACTGTCATTCATAAACCAGTTGTTGGGAATTGGTAGGGATGGGTCCACTAAGGTGGTTTGATCCTATGACCGATGCATCTTGGATAAGTGCTCTGTTGATTGAGCTAAATCACCCCTTTTCACATGTGTAAATTCTCTACGTATATCAGTCCTTCATATCATAGTTACTTGATCAGTCCTTCATATCTTAGATATGTGATCAGTCCTTCATATCTTAGGTACGTGATCAGGCCTTGATATCTAAAGTACGTGATCAGTCCTTCATATCTTAGGTACGTGATCAGTCCTTCATATCTAAGGTACATGATCAGTACTTCATATCTTAGATATGTGATCAGTCCTTCGTATCTTAGGTACGTGATCAGGCCTTGATATCTAAGGTACATGATCAGTACTTCATATCTTAGGTACGTGATCAGTCCTTCGTATCTTAGATATGTGATCAGGCCTTGATATCTTAAGGTACGTGATCAGTCCTTCATATCTTAGATATATGATCAGTCCTTCGTATCTTAGATACGTGATCAGTCCTTCATATCTTAGATGCGTGATCAGTCCTTCATCTTAGATACGTGATCAGTCCTTCATCTTAGATACGTGATCAGTCCTTGAAATCTTAGCTACGTGATCAGTCCTTCGTATCTTAGATATGTGATCAGGCCTTGATATCTTAGGTACGTGATCAGTCCTTCATATCTTAGATATGTGATCAGTCCTTCGTATCTTAGATACGTGATCAGTCCTTCATATCTTAGATGCGTGATCAGTCCTTCATCTTAGATACGTGATCAGTCCTTCATCTTAGATACGTGATCAGTCCTTGAAATCTTAGCTACGTGATCAGGCCTTGATATCTTAGGTACATGATCGGTCCTTCATATCTTAGGTACGTGATCGGTCCTTCATATCTTAGGTACGTGATCGGTCCTTCATATCTTAGGTACGTGATCAGTCCTTCATATCTTAGGTACGTGATCGGTCCTTCGTATCTTAGGTACGTGATCAGTCCTTCATATCTTAGGTACATGATCAATCCTTCATATCTTAGGTACGTGATCGGTCCTTCATATCTTAGATGCGTGATCAGTCCTTCATCTTAGATACGTGATCAGTCCTTCATCTTAGCTACGTGATCAGTCCTTCGTATCTTAGATATGTGATCAGGCCTTGATATCTTAAGGTACGTGATCAGTCCTTCATATCTTAGATATGTGATCAGTCCTTCGTATCTTAGATACGTGATCAGTCCTTCATATCTTAGATGCGTGATCAGTCCTTCATCTTAGATGCGTGATCAGTCCTTCATCTTAGATGCGTGATCAGTCCTTCATCTTAGATACGTGATCAGTCCTTCATATCTTAGATGCGTGATCAGTCCTTCATCTTAGATACGTGATCAGTCCTTCATATCTTAGGTACGTGATCAGGCCTTGATATCTTAGGTACGTGATCAGTCCTTCATATCTTAGGTACGTGATCAGTCCTTCATATCTTAGGTACGTGATCAGTCCTTCATATCTTAGGTACGTGATCAGGCCTTGATATCTTAGGTACGTGATCAGTCCTTGATATCTTAGGTACGTGATCAGTCCTTCATATCTTAGGTACGTGATCAGTCCTTCATATCTTAGATGCGTGATCAGTCCTTCATCTTAGATACGTGATCAGTCCTTCATATCTTAGGTACATGATCAGTCTTTTGTATCTTAGATATGTGATCAGTCCCTCGTATCCTAGGTACGTGATCAGTCCTTCGTATCTTAGGTACGTGATCAGTCCTTCATATCTTAGGTACATGATCAGTCCTTCATATCTTAGGTACGTGATCAGTCCTTCATATCTTAGGTACATGATCAGTCTTTTGTATCTTAGATATGTGATCAGTCCTTCGTATCTTAGGTACGTGATCAGTCCTTCATATCTTAGATGTGTGATCAGTCCTACATATCTTAGGTACGTGATCAGTCCTTGATATCTTAGGTACGTGATCAGTCCTTCATATCTTAGGTACGTGATCAGTCCTTCATATCTTAGATGCGTGATCAGTCCTTCATCTTAGATACGTGATCAGTCCTTCATATCTTAGGTACGTGATCAGGCCTTGATATCTTAGGTACGTGATCAGTCCTTCATATCTTAGGTACGTGATCAGTCCTTCATATCTTAGGTACGTGATCAGTCCTTCATATCTTAGATGCGTGATCAGTCCTTCATCTTAGATACGTGATCAGTCCTTCATATCTTAGGTACGTGATCAGGCCTTGATATCTTAGGTACGTGATCAGTCCTTCATATCTTAGGTACGTGATCAGTCCTTCATATCTTAGATGCGTGATCAGTCCTTCGTATCTTAGGTACGTGATCAGTCCTTCATATCTTAGGTACGTGATCGGTCCTTCATATCTTAGATGTGTGATCAGTCCTACATATCTTAGGTACGTGATCAGTCCTTCATATCTTAGGTACGTGATCGGTCCTTCATATCTTAGATATGTGATCAGTCCTTCGTATCTTAGGTACGTGATCAGTCCTTCATATCTTAGATGTGTGATCAGTCCTACATATCTTAGGTACGTGATCAGTCCTTCATATCTTAGATACATGATCAGTCCTTCGTATCTTAGGTACGTGATCAGTCCTTCATATCTTAGTTATGTGTTCAGTCCTTCATATCTTAGTTATGTGTTCAGTCCTTCATATCTTAGTTATGTGTTCAGTCCTTCATATCTTAGTTATGTGTTCAGTCCTTCATATCTTAGGTAAGTGATCAGACCTTCATATAACATGATTGCGCTTTCAGAAGTGTTTAAATTGTATCGTCCACCTAAAAATATGGTAATGGCAGGCTTCCAGCTTGTGGCTTGAAAAGAAGCTACTTTAACTCAACCGCCCGTGTTTGAATACCATTATATACTGGTTCAGTGTGTGCTATTAAAAACTTATTTTTATTAATACATGTATGTGCAAGCTTTACGCAAGATGTTTTCAATGGAACACAAATTGGTCACCTGGAGCTTGTGAATTGTCAATCACCTGATATTTTCAAGCGTGAACGACTGGTATACATGTTTGTACAGTGCATGATGCAATGATTATATAGCAACCCATAGTTGCTTGATTAAAGTTACTACTGTAACTGAACACTTGGTCCCGCCAACACACACACACACAGAACACATTTCTATACATTGTTACCAGATAGTAATGATTCTAAAATTCCACACTACATTCTAGTTAGTCTTTTCAGAAATGAAATAAAATAAATTTAGAAAAGAAGCATTACAATATCTCTCTCCCTCCCCCTTCCCCATCAAGCTCTGTTTTACATTATTGTATACACTACTATTCTAGTCAGGATGCAAAGTCCCACCATAAACATGTCTTTTATTAAGTACACTGTATATTGGTGAATAGATGGCCATGTACCTTTGAACTAGATTAAATGTACACACACCAATAAAGCAAATTTACTGCTCAGTACTGTATTGACAATGATTTGAAGCTGTCATTAGTTATTGTACTAAATAGTGTCGTTTCCGTGCAGCTGTGCTATGTATTAATTGTGGCCAAAGTCCAGCCAGTAATGTTATCTGTGGACTTAACTGTTAAAATCCAACATTTTATACATGTCCTGGGCCCACTTATTTTGTTTATCAGACAAATGTTTCCAAATCACATTTATAAAATTTATCTGTCAATGTAACTGTTGCACTTGCCATTTTATACGAATTGTGTAATCAAGTGTAGGTAGTGACTGCAGAAATAAAGTTTAAAAAGTAATATGAAAATAGTTCTTAATTAGAATATATCAGTATTACAGTGTTGGTCCAGAGCTCAATATATAGGAATTAAAATGTGGCCTGCTGATATTTAAAAACAAATTAGCAGGCCAAAAGAAATATGTTATGCTTGGCAGAAAATATGTCCAGCTGTAATTAAGACAGCATGGGGATGAGGGAAGGGTTTGGGACAGTGTTTGTAAAAATCTGAACTTCTGAGATGCATTTTAGAGCATTATGGAATTCATTATAACAAAATCACGACCTATTACTAGCAGATGAAAAAATTATACATCCATGTGCAGTGCTCTAGATTAAATATTTTGGGCAGTATCCCAGTTGGATACTAACATTTCAAAATCTAGTATCCCACCTGAGAATTTAGTATCCTACTTAAATGAAATTCATAAATAACATCGTAACAAACTTGGACGACACTGTTACTTAACTTCACCAGTAAATGACAACTTCAATTTTTCCAGCAAAAACTAAAAACGCAGGATTAAAAAAATCAACAACATTATATGGTATCCTGGTGGGATACTGGGTTATTGAAGCCTGGTATCCAAAATTAAATTCTGGTATCCCCGGGATATCAGGATATCGTTAATCTCAAACACTGTCCTGGAAATTGGAATTTCCATTTTACCTGCTAGCTCTAAAACACTGACTACTCTTCACTAAACCAAAATCCGTTCCAGTGTGAACCCTGGGGAGGTGAAACCTACCATGTCTTAAATGAATGCTCTGCTAATGACTTAAGTTCAGTGACAATGACAGTTGTCATATGATCCTACAATTCTGTTAGTTACTCCACTGGCAGTGTTTCTGCCAGAAAGACATTTTGGAGTATGGTGGTATGGAATTGAATGCAACCACAGTCAATAGGGGGTATGGGGGGGGGGGGGGGGGGGGGGGGCTCCCAAGAAACAAAATGGGTTAAGTTTAGGATTAGTGTTACGAAAATCTGACAATAATGATAAGAGAACTTTAAAAAAACAAAACAAAAAACCATTGCAAAACATTTTGGGTATGGCGCCATACCCGTTTTACCCTCTGGCAGAAAGCCTAAGTCCGATGACTATTTGCTGAATTGTTTTTGTTTTCTTTATACATGTATGTAACATCCAATATGACAAATCTTTCTACTCAGTATAATAAGTTATACAGTACACAAACCAACAAAGTCCTATTGGTATAGCTGATCAACCTGTTTCACTTATTCAAGTTATTGGCTGTGTGGATGTGGGTGGCCAGAGTAAAGTGTGAAAATGGTTGGCCAAGCCAGCAGTTGAATGTCCCAGTTTGTTATGGCTGGACTGTTGTTTCCAACACGGATAATTTGTTATGTTAAGAATACAGCTATGGATGATTAGCAGGGATTTACCCAGGTATTCTGCAGTACCGAACATACATGTAGGTCCTTTGCAAATTTGCAATTTGATGCATAAATATTTTTGTAATTATGTCCGTTTTAATACATTAATTTAACAAATGTGCACTGTATCGTTGAATGGCTTAAAAAATTGATTCTCACACACACACACACACACACACACACACACACACACAAATCTTGATTAGTGGTATTTCTAGGCAATTAAAAATTAAGTAGCAACTATTGTTTATTGTTTTAAAATTGTGTAGCGATCGATCTCTGAAAGTTGCATAGCGAATTGTGATGTGATACAGAACAAAATGTTCCCTGCAATGATTAAATCGTGCTAATTTTCCCAATTCCATCAAACATTGAACCCTGTAGAAAAATCCTGGAGAAATCCCTTGTTAGTTGGCTTAGTTTTTGTTGTGTTCTGTATCTGTACAGTTATATATTTGTGTGTGTAAGCACATTGTTTACTACTTCAGGGTGCATCTCCAGCCTGGTGGAACCACATGCATTACCAGCATCATGCCAAGCCAAATGTAGTAAGTATCAGTTTACCTACTGTAATATATATAATAATTGACAGCAAATCTGAGATTCCTAGGTGCAGGGGTGTGAAATGATTGTAAGACATACAGGCGTATCAAGCTTTTACTATGTAAACCTCCCCCAACAAGCTTAATTTTGTATTAATATATATATTTTTTTTTAAATTCATGTACATGATGTGAATATATTCACTGCAGTCTTTGAGATGAGCAAAATCAAGGCAAGCTGAAGACACTTTCCTGAAATGGTGCTAGGCAAGCAGTCACAATAAGTTTCTAATACATTTGAAAAAAACATTTAATCACGATAAGTTTAAAATAATTTTGTTTTTCTTCTTTTAAATGACAGGGTTATGAATTTGCCACTATACTAAAACTTTCCAGATGAGAATAGAGGAGAGAGCAAGAGATCTTCGATTAAAGAATTGAACAATGTGCTAAGTGATTGATTAATTAACAAGTTGATGCTAATATGTAATTACAAAATACCAGTCCCTAGTAAGTACTCTTGTCAATACAAAAGGTAATTTTTATGACAATATCGTTTACAGATTTTTAACAGAAACAGTTGCGTGCTCTGTTTGTGTATTTTAAAGGTATGGATATACAGTTGTATAGTAGGGGAAATTAATACACATGTTTTATCCTTTGTTAATTATTTATTATTATTATTATTTTTTTTTACACTTTTCAGATGGGAAAGGATCCCGATGTGAGGATAGAGAAGTTGTTTGTTGTTGGAAAAGTCATGCCAGTTGAGGTAATAAATAGAAATTATTATACGAGCTTGTGTGTCGTACTGATTGTACGAAACGAGTGTCAGGATTTTTGTATTGCCCAAGTGAGAGCAATACATGAATCCTGACATGAGTTTCGTAAAATCAGTACAACTCACATGCGAGTGTAATAATTTCTTTATTATTTATCCATATTGTTGTTGTTTTCTTTATGAACAACAAAACCCAACTCAAAATGTTTCAGCCACTAGAAGGAGACGACGAAATGACGTCATATTTCAAATGCACAGTCTGAGCTAGGACTGGAGAAGCAGTCATGTTATGACGTGGCTTCCCAAAACTATGTCATTACACTATATACATGTGCTTTGTATGATTATTATTAGCTTGGTTATGTTGAACCATATGGATAATAAAATATAATGCAGTGTTGAGGTTATTGCATGTCTTGAATAGTCTCGTAAGGAAAATAAGTGAATTCCACAATTACTCCATGCCTAATAATATTGTAGAAAATTGTTCAAAATCCTAATTTGTTTCCTGGGCCACTTTCTCCAAAATGCATGGGGTTTTTTGCCTAATAATATATATATATTTTTTTTTTTTTTTTTTTTTACAGGTTGCTAAGACGAAAAGTGGAGGATCTATGCCATACAACTGGCAACACAGATATTTCTTTATAAGTAAGACCAATTTTTATGTATTTAGAATATTAAAATCTTGCAACAGTGTGTCAAATTTATTTATCAAGTAAAGTCAGCTAATCCTGTGTCGATGGTATTTTCCTTTTATATCTTGTTTTTATTGTAATATAAAAAAAATGAAAAAAATGAAGATGTTAATAATCATGGATGTCAAAATGTCTTAGTAATGGTGAGTGAGAGATTTGAAGAGTTGTTTAAGTTTACCAAAGTTAATTAAGATTGTTTTTGTTTAATGACTCCACTAGAGCAAATTAATTCTGACATGCAGTCCTAGAGGAAACCTGCTACATTTTCCCATTAGTAGCACTTTCCCCACAGACAGGACAGTACATACCATGGCCTTTGATATTCTAGTCATGGGGCACTGGATGAAACAGGAAAACCCCCAATAACAGAATGGCTCCACCACTTCACTGACTGAATTGAGAAAAGAATGTTTTTTAAATTGAATAATTCCAGGGCTAGCTCTTGCAATCGCCAAATTCGCCAATTGTGAATTTTAAAAATAGTTGGCGAATTTTAATTATATCTGGTGAAATAATTGATATTTTGTTTGAAAATAACTGTTTCTGCAATTTTTTAAGTTTTATTAGATAATTTGGCAAAATGTTCTGCTCACCCAGGGCTAGCCCTGTAATAGTTCTGATGATGTTGAGTAGGGGTTTATTTAAATTAAAAAAACAAAAAAACAAAAATTAACACTCAAGACCCCCAAGAATCCTTTGATCATTGAAAATGTACTTGAACCATTTATGGATTATGCCAACAGAAATTCATGTAACCCATTTCTGTTTTGTCATGACCATGTAAATGATGTGCCAAATGCCAAATAGATTTGCAGGGATTTACCTTGTTTTTCTAAAATGGGGGTCCCTTGGACTCACCTCTTTCTTTTCTGGGGGTCCCAACCTGAAAACAAAGGGTCCCAAAACCACACAAACGACAGAGAGCTGCAGACAACAAATCACGTGTATACTATATGTTTCATTAAAGTAAATTTAACAAGCTGTGTTGTTGTTTTTCCTTTCGGGAAATCAATGTCGGTATTCATTGTTTATTCTTTCAAAATCAACATTTCACTTTGATCTGTATAATTATTTGAACCATTTCCTGCAAGCTAAATGACACTCACAATACCATGCGTTGTTTATGATTCGTGCTACTTGTTTGTTAATGCAAATCAGAACATTTAACCGGGAATTTCCGATTGTGTTCGGCCTGTTGACGAGAAGTTCCGAATGATCGCAAATCCGCGATCTCTTTCCGGAAATTACCAACTTTACCCGATTAAGCGCAGCAAAGGATAAAGACGCAGTGTTCCCAGAGATTAAAACTTTTTGTTTTCGATATGGGGAATCCCCATTTGAATACGCAGTTTATAGGTAGAAAAGAAATAGACTGTTACACAGAATGATCGGTCTTTGATAGTGGACAAGGGTTACTGATAATGTCAGATATTTTATGCGTCCCACGGGACGCAGTATCTCTATTTTTGCGGGTCCAGTTAAGTTTTAGTGCGTCCTATACGCAAGTTTTGTGTGTCCGGTAAATCCCTGGATTTGTATGAGTATGTCATTAGTTTCAGTTTTTACTGCTATGTGTAGGTATTGGAGAAAAAAAAAATAATAATAAAAAAAAAATGACATTGAAATGTTTGTCTT
Organism: Gigantopelta aegis; assembly: GCF_016097555.1. Taxonomy (NCBI): domain Eukaryota; kingdom Metazoa; phylum Mollusca; class Gastropoda; order Neomphalida; family Peltospiridae; genus Gigantopelta; species Gigantopelta aegis. The sequence goes on from NC_054711.1 coordinate 24,740,814, forward strand.
TTTTTGTTTTCAGTTGGCCCTCCATTACTGTTCCCGGTGTATTTCCAGGTGATGCTCTTCAGACATATGTTCACTCGAAGGTTATGGTGGGTATGTATCACTTACAACAAAACAAGGTGGCATCAGGGTTTTTCTCTAACTTCATAGTGTTGCAAATACCATATGATAAGACACCTCACACTGTTCTAAGACGTTAGCCAGCTCATCACGACTGGTATATCAAGGCTGTGGTATGTACTATCCTGCCTGTGCAATGGTGCATTTAACAGATCCCTTGCTACTAATGAAAACGTGGCGTGTTTCCTGTCTAAGACTAGACATCACATTGACCAAATGGTTGACATCCAATAGCCGATGATTAGACACCTCGCACTGTTCTAAGGCGTTCCAGCCAGCTCATCACGACTGGTATATCAAAGGCTGTGGTATGTACTATCCTGCCTGTGCAAGGGTGCATTTAACAGATCCCTTGCTACTAATGAAAACATGTGGCGTGTTTCCTATCAAACAAACAAACCTAACCTATTCTAGAAATTAACATTCCTGCCCTTACCCATTCATTAATTTATGATTGATTAATTAATTAATTTCATTCATGTTTGCTAATTTTGTCACATTTCAGCTTTTAATGCATAAAATGTAAAAAAAATTATTAAGTATACTGGAATTTTAAATTAAATAAAACATTTTAGATTTTATTTTTTTATTTTTTTCCAGGATTTGGCTGTTGTTGCTGGATTTTTCATAAAGTTTTTCTACCTGTACACACCTTTGATTGGTTTCGGAGGAGCTGTTGCATACTACTTCACTGTCAGGTAACTATGATTTTCAGCCCGTTCTCTGATCATTTACCCTTTAAGGCTGAATCATTCAATTTCCATTACACATTACAACTTCACATCCTATTGGTCCAGTCGTAGCAATGCAGGCTTGTTAATTTCTCGATGAATGTAAAATAACGTCAGGGAACATCATATCTGATGACATCACTTTATATTGATACTTTGTCTTGTTGAGCATTATTGTTTATGAACCAAAATAATAAATACAAAATAAGCAATGAACTTTCAGTGTTATTATTAATAAGTATGTTTGATATTAATAGTAAGTATGTCAAATTTAAGTATAAGGAGATTGTTTGTTATTTCTTTCTTTTACATTCATCTAGGTATGAAAATAATGCTTTAGGGTTCGTGAAATATTTTGGAATTGGACACTACACAATATCCCACTTATCATAAATGCTCCTACTATTGGTGGATAATGGGTCTGAAATATTTTTGGTGGTATAATTGGACACTACATTGGGTTTATATTTTATTTTTAGTAATTAATGTGATTATTGTTATTATTATTGTTATAATTAGTAAGAAGGCCTCAGAGGAGAATAGTCTAGAACTAACTGAGCTACCTTCTATAAATAAAGATTTTATTATTATTATTATTATACTTCGAAACTTTTTAAACAGCAGTTCTCTTAGTATAAGCTGTCTTTAAAAAGTTGAAGACAACACTTTGAAATTACCAAATGTTTGATTTATTTATCATAGGCTATCGGATGTCAATGCACTCAAGTGGTGTCATTAAATGAAACAGACCCTAACTTTTTGTTGTGTTTCAGAATGTTTGAGAGCATGTGGTTCACGTGGGTGGCCCAGTCCAACCACATCCCCATGGAGATCAAGCCCGACGAGGCGGAGCCGTGGATGGTGGCCCAGCTCCGGGCATCGTGCAACGTCGAGCCGTCATTCTTCAACGACTGGTTCACGGGGCATCTCAATTTTCAAATCGAACACCAGTAAGTCAAAATCGCTTCTTGGTTAATTTTTTTTAACTTAAAAAAAAAAAAAAAAAGAAAAAAAAAAAAACAAATGTTTTTCACCATTAACATGATATAAAGACATTTTTTGTGTTAGGACATCACAAATATATACAGATGATGATAATGAGATAAATTGTGATGCTACATTATTTTTTTTCTATTCCGGTATGGGACTACTTGACAAAGGCCTAATTCACAAAGGTCTCTTAGGTGCTACTAGACAACAAAGCATCCTCTTTGAAAGCATTTTAGCATTGCACTGCGAGATCGCAAAGTTGCTATACTTCATGCTTCCTGTCCATTGATCTGTTTCAATATGACCCAAGCACGGGCACACGTAAACCTGCAGTGCCTGCCAAGTACTTATCCCCTATGTAGGGTTATACACCCATATCGCAGACATTTAGTGGGTGAAACGCAGTGTATGTGGCCTTACACCTCTTCATTAAGCCTGGCAGTGCACTCACTCGGGCTAGGAGCCAGCACTGGAATGCAAAACCCTCCTGCCAGCCTTGTATCTCGTACCAGCAAAAATTTAAAGATTTTTTTTTTTTTTAGGCGCGTAATTCCTGGTTTGGCCTGACATTAAAAAAAAAAGGAGGAGAAAATGTTTTAAAAACTGCAATAATGTTCTGTCAGCCTTATATCTCGTACCTGCAAACGTTTAAATAGTTTTTTGGGGGCGCGTAATGCCTAGTTTGGCCTGACATTAAAAAAAAAGTGGGAGAAAATGTTTTAAAAACTGCAATAATGTTCTGTATTTATGTGCAATTTTGTAAAGATATAAATAAAACAGCAATACATAATGAGATTGTCTTTTGATCATGAAGTTTGAAAATTATGTTCTTTCTGAATTGATACACTAGCGGTCAATGGTGGTACAGCACTAACTTTCAAATCCACATGACATCAATGTATTATATGCAGTCATAACTACTCTAGTAGTGAATTAAATGTCTCAAATACCATGTGTTCCCCTAGTAGAGACTGGTTAACAAACTAATAATCATAGAGTTTAGTAGAGTAAACCAATCAAGAAACAGGGCTTCTAGATTATGGTAGTCCCACTCCCATGGCTAGTGATATTCAATTTTGGACTAGTAAATAACAAATATTGCCATGCCCGATGGGGCTTCTAGATGATGGTAGCCCCATTCCCATGGCTAGTGATATTCAATGTTGGACTAGTAAATAACAAATATTGCCAAGCCCGACAGGGCTTCTAGATTACGATAGCCCACTCCTATGGCTAGTGATATTCAATGTTGGGCTAGTAAATAACAAATATTGCCAAGCCCGACAGGGCTTCTAGATTACGATAGCCCACTCCTATGGCCAAAAATATTCAATGTTGGGCTAGTAAATAACTAATATTGCCAAGCCCGACAGGGCTTCTAGATTACGGTAGCCCACTCCTATGGCTAGTGATATTCAATGTTGGGCTAGTAAATAACAAATATTGCCATGCCCGACGGGGCTTCTAGATTATGGTAGCCCCACCCCCATGGCTAGTGATATTCAATGTTGGGCTAGTAAATAACTACTATTGCCATGCCCGACAGGGCTTCTAGATTATGGTAGCCCCACCCCCATGGCTAGTGATATTCAATGTTGGGCTAGTAAATAACTACTATTACCATGCCCGACAGGGCTTCTAGATTATGGTAGCCCCACCCCCATGGCTAGTGATATTCAATGTTGGGCTAGTAAATAACTACTATTGCCATGCCCGACGGCTAGTGAAAAAAAAAAAGTCAAATGTTGCAGTTAAGTCTGTTTAGTAAATATGAATATCCTGGGCCCCCCCCCCCCCAAATGTTAGTGTTTTAAACTCTTATCTCCCTCTATAAGTGACATATCTGATTATTACTGTTATTTAGTTAAATTGTATTAACTGAAAGTAAAGTAGGGCTAGTGAATTTTTAATCGTGGCTAATAAATTGTTTAAATCACTGATCCCATGACTGGTGGATTTTATACAAATTCTAGAAACCCTGCAAAAAACCTGCAAGTTTAACTACCGTATATCTTCGCCTATAAGTCGAATTTTTTTCACCCAAAAATTATTTTATAACTTGGGGGGTCGACTTATAAGAGGGTAAAAAAATTTCACCAAAAAATATTACTGTTTTGGGGATTATTTTACAAATTTTATTGTTGAAGTATGCCATGTATTTATACTCAAATATGTTAATTTGACACATTTATTTTTTATAACCTTTTTTTTTTGGCATTAGAACGGTTTTGGTTATGCGAAAAGGCGTACGATCTCACTCACATGCTAAGACAACAGTCCACTTAGTTAAATTAACAGTCATCACTAATAGTAAAAATGTAAACAATACTAACTACCTGTTGCCTGAGTTTATTTTGAAATCTGGTCACTGGCATTAATGGTTGTTCAAACAATGTTTTGGCGGTGATTAACTTCATGAATATTACTGAGCTTTCCCTTAAAATAGACTGATCTCTGCAGTTCACTATCTAGAGCAATAGGGACACACATCATTTGGTACAAAAACCAGTGTACTTTCCAGAGTTATCCTCCTTACATGTATTAATATGGCGGCAAAACGTGATACTTTCAGTTTTATCGTAGTGATCTGTTGTCAGTGTTTATAAATAAAGTTGTTGTCTGTGCACAAAACCATCTGTACAGTACTATACAGTAACAGTCAAACAGCTTTCACTCTCTACTAAGGGAATATTTCGTTTTGATGCTATGTAATAATGATAGTTTGATTGGAATAGTCTGATTATATTGCGATGTACAAAACGTGAAAACCGAAGTTTGTAAAATAATTTTCTTTTGTTCAAATATTATTGTTCTCATGTGCTGAAAATAAGAAATATTTCAATATTTATAAGTAGTTTTCCATGGGTCGACTTATAAACGGGTCAATAAAAAAATACGTTTTCAGGGCTTGAAATTAGGGACTCGACTTATAGCCGAGATCGACTTACAGGTGAAGATATACGGTAGCTACCTATATCTAGTCTGTCCCAGCCTACAAAAATGTTTTTTTTTTTTTAAATAATTTCAGTTTTGTTTGACATAAAAAGAAAAGTAAAAGTGTTTTGGAAATGGCCAAAAAAAAGAACAAAGAAGTGTGCAATTTAGAAAACAATCGGCTCAGAAATAAGTAACTTGTAGTAAATTCCATAGTATGAAAAAAGACCTACCCTGTGGGACGCACTATTATTTGATTTTTTGTTGGTTTGCAAATTGTAAAGAGTGTAAAATTAAATGTTGTTAAACTAATTCACATTGATAGATTAAAGCCTGTGCTATGTACTGTCCTGTCTGTTGAAAAGTGCACATAGGAGATCCTTTGCTGCTAATGGAAAAAATATTGTGGCTTTCCTCTGAAGACGATGTGTCGAAATTAAAAAAATGTTTGCCATCAAGTAGCCGATGATTAATAAAATCTATGTGCTCTAATAGTTTGATTGAACAAAACAAACTTTAACGTTTACTTCAAAATATGAAGATTTAATTTGTCTGCATTTCCAGCTTGTTTCCCACAATGCCTAGACACAATCTCCACAAAATCACTCCACTGGTGAAGAGTCTATGCAAGAAACATGGCCTCGATTTCCAAGTGAAGTCACTGTACAGAGCCTTCGCTGACATTGTTAAGTAAGTATCTTACGCATACAGAGACCATGTCCAATGAATACTGCATGCCATCACGACAACATGTATCTTCATTGAGCTCAATGTTGGGCAGGTTTAGATTTGTTAACCTTTAGACTACTGGATTCATTTTTGACAAAAACCACGTTGAGTGGGTACAAGTGTATAACTTTTGCTGACATATATTCACTTAAATGTTTTATAAATCCATAAAGTAAAGTTCATATATGAATTGATAAGTATTATGTTTGTGGGTTTTTGTAGTTGTTATATTTTAGATCAGTTAATGGTGATTAAAATTAGGCAAAAAATCTAAAAAGTTGTGTCTACTTACGGGCATTTGTGGCTAGCTGTCCATTATTCCTGATAACTGTTTTTTTTACTAGAATTAAAAAAAGAAAAAGAACTACGATTCATATTGCAATATTTGGTGATTTTCGTTGTTGGTAAAACGATAAAATTTATTATCAAATTAGCTGTCTAAATCAGCTATTGATCCCATAAAATGACTGCAGCATACTGCCATTATTGTCAAGCGAAAATACTTGCCAAAAACCACTTTTTCAACTAAAAATTTCAAGCTATTTTCTGCTGGAAAACAACAAACAAAAGCTAGCATGCTGTAAAATAAACTCTTTCCTGGTAAGAAAAAAACGTTTCCAGTGAGTGTCATGTGCAAAAAGGAGTGAATTGGGGAATGCACTGTATACAGTGTACAGTATGATTTCGCCTGCAGCAGTCAGAAAGTTAAACCAGTCTTAAAGTGGCAGACCCTAGTTTCAGTCCATAAACATGGACACTGAAGTCTGGGTAATCTACAAACCTGTAACACATTTCGATAATGTTACAATGGAGGGAAACAAGTCTGTGATGTTGAAACGGTGAAATACCCTTAAAAATAGACTAAAACTCGACTCCATAACTGTTAATTCTCAGACACACATGGTTTTTTGCAAAATGAAAAATGGATAATCTAAACAATAAAATATAAGTAATGGTTTGATCTCCATGATAAAAAACGTCTCTAATAGTGAAAAATATGCCTTAGTGTTTAAAAACTATTGTCTGTCCATTTAAGGAATGCAGCCTTCCTATAAACAAAATGAATGGTGGGATATATCAAAGGGTTGTACATTTCATTGAAATCCTGAAAAGTCGTGGAATTTTCTAGTGTCATTTTCCAGTTATGGTCATGGAAAGTCATGAAGAATAAAAGTTGGTCTAGAACAATTTTTTTACTAGTATATTTTATACTGTATTTTTTTTCATGCCAGAATATGTGGGAATTGTTTTTAATTTTTTAATCTAATCGTACTCATTTACGACAATTGACAACACTCCTGTTGCTTTGACACCAACAAATGTCGGGTATGATCGAGACTATTTGCTTCCAGCTGAAGTCCAAACTAAACGATAAGTCTGTTTCTTTCTAGACTATATGCAGAAACTATAAAATTATACAGGGATGTCAATTTTCCTGCGGATTAAAGCATTTTTTGTGAATTGTCGAAATCGGAGGTAACTTTATTCAGTCACTTGGAACATGTCAGGCATACTTCACTTGGTGTGGACAACTAAAATTTTAATATTTAAAATCGTCATAGTGTTAGGGGCGGAATTTAGCTCAGTTGGTTGAGTTCTCGCCTGAGGTGCTTAACATCTCAGGATCAAACCACCTCTGTGGATCCATTTTACTGATTTGTTTTTTCTCGTTCCAACCTGTGCACAACAACTGGTCAAAGACCGTGGTATGTGTTGTCCTGTCTGTGGGAAAGTGCATATACAAGACAACTTGCTGCAAATGAAAATGTACCGGGTTTCCTCTGATAACTATGAGACATAATTACCAAATATTTAACATCCAATAGCCGATTATTAAGTAATCAATGTGCTCTAGTGGTGTCGTTAAACAAAGCAAACTTTATTCATAGAGTGTTGTGCTGCTACTTCGATCATGTTGTTTAGAAAAAGAAAAAAAAACCCCGTTGCTGGCCATGATTAAGTGTGAGAACAATAGCTGTCATTGGCTAAAAGCAATTCTTTAGACAAGTACATTTAGTCTCGTACCCAGATGCTTGTCCACAATAGTAGTTTGTTCGAGACAACGATACAAGTAGCAAGGTCATATATAAAATAATTAGCCATTGGATGGGCTTAATAATAAAAATGAGATTCAACGAATCACAGGAATCGTAATGATTGCACTGCTTAACCGTCTGCATGTGAGATATCTCATTGTCCAATGTGATGCAAGTCGACACTATATACCGCATGCACTGCATTCACTGATTCGTATTTCTCGCTGTTTTGCACGTGACTGACTGACTTGGCAGAGGGTGATACATGTAGATGAGAAAGATGTGTTATATTTTACTTAATTTAATTCATGTGTGAAATGTTACAAATTCTTTTCCATTCATTTTTTCAATCTCTCTCTCTCTCTGTCTGTGTGGGTGTGTGGGTGTGTGTGTGTACTGACAAACAAAGAAAATGCAAAACAGATATTTTTCAATATTTTGTTGTGATTAATGAAAAATATATATATTGGACTTAAAATAACAATTTATGAGAGGAAGCCATTCATTGGTACTTTTGTCTGGGTTTTAATCCTGGTTTTGTTCTCGTTACACATACAATAGCAGAAACAGACAAAATGGTGTGAAATGCATTCACTACATGCTCAATCATACTGCATGCAATGCACGTGAAATGCCAGTATGTGGACACATAAAAGTCACGTAACGGTGTCATATTCCTCGTCACATTAAGAAAAAAAAGAAGTAAAGTTTGTTTTATTTAACGACGCCACTAGAGCACATTGATTTTTTATCTTATCATCGGCTATTGGACGTCAAACATATGGTCATTCTGACACTGTTTTTAGAGGAAACCCGCTGTCGCCACATAGGCTACTCTTTTTACGACAGGCAGCAAGGGATCTTTTATTTGCGCTTCCCACAGGCAGGATAGCACAAACCATGGCCTTTGTTGAACCAGTTATGGATCACTGGTCGGTGCAAGTGGTTTACACCTACCCATTGAGCCTTGCGGAGCACTCACTCAGGGTTTGGAGTCGGTATCTCGATTAAAAATCCCATGCCTCGACTGGGATCCGAACCCAGTACCTACCAGCCTGTAGACCGATGGCCTGCCACGACGCCACCGAGGCCGGTCGTCACATTAAGAATGCCACGACTCAGAGAAGAACAAAGGGAGCGAGCGTTGGGCATGGTTCAAGGGGGGACTCGCAAAGCCAAGTAGCTAGGACCTTCAGTCCATCCATCAACTATTGGACGACTTGTTGAACGTCATCAACAGACCGAGAGTGTCCGTGATTGACCTCAACCTGGTCAACGTCCCGTTACGACCCCACACCAAGATCGGCAGATTCGACAACACCACCTCCGTAACCGGTTCAGAACGGCTGGACTCAGATGCAGATGCCCGTACAACGGTAACATCATGACACCGCGACATCGTTCTGCGAGACTACAGTTTGCTCTCCAGAATGGTAATCATCCACCAGCCTTTTACTGGAGCATTGTTTTCTCAGATGAGTCCCGTTTCTCTGTCTCCTTTGCCGATGGAAGAGCACGTGTGTACAGGAGACTTCATGAACGGTACACTGACGGATGTGTGAGAGAACGTGATCGGTTTGGCGGTGGTTGTCTGATGGTATGGGGGTAATCAGCTGTGATTTCAGGAGTGATCTCATTGTCCACGATGCCCTTACAGCCAAGCGTTATGTTGACGTTATTCTAAGACCAGTTCTCCAGCCACTTTTGCGCCGTCACCGAAGACCAGGAGATCCCCTTCTGTTTCAACAAGACAATGCCCGTCCACATATTGCAAGAATTACCCAGGCATTCCTGCAACAAGTTGGTATCACGGTTATGAACTGGCCCACCGTTTTACCGGATTTGAACCCAATTGAACACATGTGGGATGAGTTAGGACGTCGTGTACGTCACCGCCAGCCACCACCATGTAATGTCGCTGAGCTTGCACAGGCATTGCAGGAGGAGTGGAGGAACATTCCTGTGGCTTATTTGAGATGTTTGTGACAATCCTTTCCCCGTCGTCTTCACGCATGCTCACCAGCCAATGGTGGACACACCAGATACTGACCTTGATATGGGTGTGGGGGGGGGGGGGGGGGGGGGATGTGTTTGAACTTTTCGATTACGAATGCAACTCGATTACTGATGATAACTGGCCATGTTTCCATGTGAATGTATCTCATGAATACCAGTCATTAATGTCATATTACATTATCCATCAATTCATTAATAGTTTGTCGTTATTTGCAATGAAATTTGTTTTTGCTTTTTCATTGTGTTTCAGTATATATATTTATTTTTTTGTTGATTTATATATATATATATATATATATATATATTTATTTTTTTTTTTTTTTTAGATCGCTTGAGCATTCTGGACAACTCTGGTATTCGACATACAAGGCCTACCACAGTTCTTAATGGAGACAGTTCCAGTTCAGGGTAGCCGAGAACATTGTAACCTGTTAAAGATGGACAATATGTTTTTACACTCTAGCCATGAATTAGGTTGAAGCAACGTTTGATTCATCATGTGCTTTTGTATGCCTGTAGATATAACTAGGCAGGGTTAACAACAATAGATTCAAATTTCCCACTGCCTTAGTTTCTCGTTAGGAAAGTGCACACTAATTGATATCAAGTTTATTATGTGTCCTTTTCTATGTGTGTAGATAACTAATGCTTTTTCTTTTCCTTTTTTTATCTATTAATTTTTGCACCCCTTTGTTTCTAGTTAACAAAGATTTTTTTGCATTTCAATATATTAAAGATGTGATATTTTCACAAGAATATTTCTTTTGGTGATGAATTAAAACAAATGAAGGGTATTGTGAACAATATATATATATTTATTTGATTAAATAATTTTTGTAAATTTCTGTACAGATTTATTTCCCCCCTTATTTTTGTATAACTAAACCTTGATTTACCTGCTTTTTGGCTGTTCCCTTTTAAAAGTCGATATCACATTTTGTCCATATATTTTTGTACTTGCTTAATGCGAGTTAATTTAATTTGAATTTTGAAACAATTTCAGAGCTTCTAGAATTGTTTATAAATCCACTGGCCATGGGATCAATGATTTAAAAAATTTACTAGCCACAATTAAAAATTCACTAGCCCTACTTTACTTTAAGTTTATACAATTTTACTAAATAATAGTAATAATCAGATATATCACCTAAAGAGGAAATAGAGCTTAAAAGCACTAACATTGGGGGGATTGGGGTGGAGGCAGGATATTTATATTTACAAATTAGACTAACTGCAACATCTGACCAAAAAAACATCACTAGCCATCGAGCATGGCAATAGTAGTTATTTACCATTGTTTGACGCCCATATACAGCTGATATGGTTTTTGTACTGGGGTGTCGTTAAACATTGAATATCACTAGCCATGGGAGTGGGGCTACCATAATCTAGAAGCCCTGAATTAGAATATGCTTGATGATGTTTATTTAATCTATGTCAGTTTATAACCCTCTACTATCTAATGGCAAAAGATGTTCCTCTCCTTTCTGTCTCTCCATTCAGGTTCTCCATCCAGGTTCATCAAATCTAGGCACACTGTATTTACATCGATGTTTATAAAACTTAAAATTGGCTACCTTTAATCATGAAATGAAATGGTTTATTTTTACCATCTCTAGAGCTTAGTAATTGTTAACACCATTTCATACACACCCGTTGGTGAGAATACCATTGGTTATTTATGATAACACATACTAATAACCCATAAATGTGGGATAACAATTTAAAAACATACAATTGGCTGCTAGGTGATGACCCAGTCTTGACAGCCATACTATCCAATGGGGGGGGGGAAAAAGCATGATTGAAATTCAGTAACTACCCGGTATGATGTCTAGATTAACCTGAAACGTCTGATGCACGGATGTAAATAGTTGGAAAAGACATTCAAATTTGTTTAAAACTGTTTTTTGAGGATATGTCAGAAATAAAATACTACATTCTACATTCCTGTCCACTGGATACCATTTATCTTGCAACGCGTTTAAAAATGTATCCATGTTGCTTTTGGTCCTTAGATATGTTTCAAAACAACTTCATAATATAAATATTATCTGATGGCCACACATGTAGTATTCTCTGTATCGTGTATGTATATTATTAATAATGTTGGTTCCATTTTCAGAACTTTGTTGTTCATCCTGCTTATATCCAACATGTTGATTATAAATATATAACATTGTGCTATTTTCTTACTGTGAATTAAAGATTTTAACTTTTAGAAGCAAACGTGGAAAATTCCAAATCCAGTGATAAAAAGTTAGAATAATGCTCTTCCACTTAGGATGAACATAATTAGATTAACATAAGCAAGATGTATTAAAGGGACATTCCTGAGTTTGCTACAAGTTTTAAGATGTTATAGACTAAAAGAGACTTTTTAACAATTGTAATTACATATCAAATATATTTTTCTGCATAAAATATTAGTGGTTGTATATTAAATGTGTTTTCTGATCTTTGTAATATTTATACTAGGTTAAATTTCATTTTATTTCCTAAATTATTATTTTTCATATGTATGAAATTATTTGAAGACAAAATCCAATATTAAGACGACTAGAATATCCAGACACTGATGTTTTAAACAAAAAAATATATTTAATATATGTTTAATCGTAGAAATATTTTATTAGTCGGAAACATCTTACAATGAAGCAAACTCAGGAATGTCCCTTCAAAATCAGCTGTTTTTGTGTAAAAATATACAGTATTTATTGTCTGCATATCTTAAGGTATATCTAATTATTTTTAGTTCCTGATGACTCTTCTTATCATACATGTAGCTGTGTACTGTGACCAATGCATTTGAACAAGTAACCAGGGTATGTTTCATATTGGAAATCAATTGGTGGTGTTGAAAAATGCGTGTAAAAAAAATGTTGACTATTTTGAAATTTGGGTTTATGGATCCACCATCCTGTTTTGTTTTGTTTTGTTTTAATTATGAGAAACAACAGTTTTTGCATATAATGTTGTTGGTTTTTCTTTTTCTGTTTTCTTTTTTTTAAGCAAAAGTCTTGCAGAAGTTTTTACCATTTTGTTTTATTGACAATTAAATAATTAAAAAAGTTACCTCCCTTCAAAACAACTTTAATAAAGACGAGTCACCTGACTCTAAATTTGATCAGGACGTTTTAACAGAATACTGACTGCAACAGGCATTTATTGAAATTTTATTCAGCAAGTCTACTTTTGTGCAGGAAGTACTAGTCTGTTCACTAAATCTAGAGTGAAAATAAGTCATGAGTACCTTCATCTGTGCATTTGGGAGTCCGTGGCTAAATAAACGCAAGACACCGGAATATTAACCGATTGTCAGTCACTTTTGGAATGAACATACGGTGTGGCATTTGAATGCTGTTGCTTTTGGTACCAGTTAGATGAAAGTGCTCACCTGATGCACAGGCAATCTATGATCGATCCCCATCGGTGGACCCAATGAGCTATTTCTCGTTCCAGCCAGTGCTCCACAACTGGGCCCCGTTTTACGAAGCTATCTTGGATTTAAGATCATTTTAAGAATATTAAGTAGTTATGCCCTTAGGTGACCTTGGTGCTAAGATTGTGTAGTAAAACAGGGCCATGGTGTAGCAAAAGCTGTGGTATGTACTATCCTGTCTGGGATGCTGCATACAAAAGATTCCGTGCTATTGATCAGAAAGAGTCGCCCATTGCGTGGTGGCAGCAGGTTTCCTCTCACTAGAGACTGGTATGGAATAATCGATTTCACTTATGACTGGGATGGAGGTTGAGTTATCTTTGTGACATTAAAGTTGAATTTTGTTTTTAACAACACCACTACAGCACATTGATTCATTAATCATCGGCTATTGGATGTCAAACATTTAGTAATTAGACTTCTAAGTCTTAGAGAGGAAACCACCTACATTTTTCATTAGTAGCAAGGGATCATTTATATGCACCATCCCTCAAACAGGATAGCACATACCACAGCCTTTGATATACCAGTCATGGTGCACTGGCTGGAACAAAAAATAACCCAATGAGCCCCCTGACTGGGATCAATCCTAGACCGAGTACACGCCGAGTGAGTGCTTTACCACTGGGCTACGTCCTGCCCCTTTGTGACATTGTTATGTAAATACATGTAGGTACAGATTGGTAAATGTGTTAACACTTTAGCTAAACCAATTTGTCTCCCATAACATCTTCAGTTTTAAAGAACTTTTAAATGTATTATTCTGATATATACTGATGGAAAGAAATAAGGGAACACATCAAATTGTAGGCCATATTTAATTCACTACTAGGGTAGTAATGCCTATATTTCATACCAAGTTGTAATGTGGGACTGAATGTCTGTAGTGTTGAATGTGCTGCCTATATGTTGCCAGTCAACTTCTGACAATATGAATTGATTTTTGATGCAGTCATTATTCCTTGTTGCAATCTGATCCTTTATTTCTTTCCATCAGTATAGTTTGGATCCACCTCTAAATTGATAAAGCCACAAGTTAAAAACCACCTGGTGTAAAATCTTATTATTCAATTATTTATTACATAAATGTTTTTGTTGTATTTTTCTTCAAAATTCCTTTTTTATCTTGGTAAAGTAGATATGGATTTGTATTTTCACTCTTGGGACCATTTTTAAAAATGGGTGTGAACTTTGTACCTTTAAATGTATTTTTTAACACTTAATAGTTGATGACATGCCATACTGACATGCAGAAGAATAATTCTAACAATAAAGAACAATTCTGGTTATTATTCTTACAATGTGTTATATTTTATTTTAAACTATTTGTAATTGGAGTGTGGGTGAGAGGGAGAGAACCCCACTCTAAAAAAAAAAACCCAACCTGGCCCTATTACATAATATTTATGGTCTGTCCATTTCCGGTTTCATAATTTTATATTCCCGGTGATTTTCAGGTGCTGTTTGATGTATGTACTTTATTTTTTTATATATAAAAAACCCAAAAACAATTATATCATTTTAATAACCGTTTCATATACATGTTATTTTGTACTCAAACAGAAGCTGTGAAAGCTGAGTTGCTGAACTAGTATATATGAGTGAGAGACGTATGTTCATGGATGGCCTATTTGAACAACAGCCCCATTAGATATGGTTTTGTTTTCAGTTACATTGTTACTAGTGCTAATTTCCATGTGGTATTTTTGTTGTAACTCTATAAGGCATTTTATTGTAATTTGGCATCTGTAGGGCTCGAACTGGAGAATGTGTTACCTATTGGGTACTGATGGAAATAAATATGGGAACACATGGCATTTAAGACCATATTTAATTCACTGTTAGAGAAGATATACCTGTATACATATACACAAATGTAATGTGGGATTGAATGTCAGTACTGTGGGGTTGAACATTAATAACCATTAACTTCATGTTAAAATGGATGACGATTCTGGTGATGAGCAATATTTGCTGTTATTATTTAGGTGTTCCCTTATTTTTTTCCACGAGTATAATTTTTAAAAGGTTTTTGCTGTTGGCAAAATACTCCCCTATAGCAATTTTGAGCCTGCCAACAGTAATTTTTGTAATGTATAAACCCAAAATTAAAAACCAGAAATTTTCCCTTAAGCCGATGGCAATAATTTTTTTTTTATCTTATCAAAAAAACAACGTAGCCATTGGAAAAGCTCTGGGTCCTAATTCACAAAGGTCTTTTAGGCTCTGGTAGACCACAAAGTCTTAGAATTACACTGTGAGATCACAAAATTGCTAGAATTTAGTGAATTAGGCCTCTGACCTACAGCCATTTATATTGCAACTATGACAAGTGCTATTGGTTCCACCATTAAGTTCGAGCCTGGATTATTTCCCCTTTTTATTTGTGCTAATTATTTGTACTTTATTTAGTTTGTGTCTAGTGGCATTATGATTGTTTCTTGTAAATCTCAATTTATACCACCACGGTACATAACAACAATGAAGTCAGCGAACAATATGTCGGTAATTACTCCCAAAAGAACATACTGGTGTAAACACTTGTACACCTGTGATTACGTAATTTGGGCGGGGTGTGTTGGGGTGTAATTTCGTTCAATCTTTAAAGTGCTTACCTGAGTTGCTTGAATCGAATTCTCAGATCTATATTGAGGGTTTTTTCCCATCCCATCCAGTGCCCCACAACTGTTATATCAAAAACTGTGGTATATGCTGTCCTGTCTGGGGGAAGTGGATATAAAGGATCCCTTGCCACTAGTGGAAAGATGTAGTTTCCTCTAAGACTATCAGAAGGGTGGAATTTAGCTCGGTCGGTTGAGTGCTCGCCTGAGGTGCTTGTGTTGTAGGATTGAATCACTTCAGTGGTTCCATTCAGCTGATTGTTGTTTTTCTCGTTCCAACCAGTGCACCACAACTGGACAAAGGCCATGGTATGTGTTTTCCTGTCTGTGGGAAAGTGCACATAAAAGATCCTTTGCTACATTAGGAAAAAAATGTAATGGGTTTCCTCCGATGACTACGAGTCAGAATTACCAAATGTTTAATTAATTAATGTGGTATCGGCAAACAAAACAATCTTATTACTGTATCAGAATTACCAAATGTTTGGCATCCAATGTCCGATGGTTAATAAATCAATGTGTTCTTGTGGGGTCATGAAAACAAAACAAATTTGAACTTTCATTTCCTGGAATCCTCTGACAGTTTGTCAAACTACTACAATTCAGTGTAGTCGCACCATACAGTCCAGTCGAAACACAGGGAAATGTTTCTCCAACTACCACGTATGCCTCGATGACTTTATTGTTGATTTGTGTACAGTGAAACGTGATGGATTGTACATGTTTCATTTAAATTTGTAATCTGGTTATTGCTTTGTAGTAATTTCACACTGACTCCATCTTATACACTGATAAGCTTTATTAGTGATTGTTTTGTTTAAAATTAGATTATATATTTTTTTTTAAAAGCCAACCCCAAAACAATAAAATTATATTTAAAAAAACCCCCAATAATTATACATTTGTGTGCTTGTTACTTCCTATTTGGCTAAGATACATTTATTTTAAGTGTAATTTTTACAATAATTACATTACTTTATATGAATAATTGCATTATATGTTAATTGTTAGTACTAAAATGTATTATTTATTTTGTAAAATCCTAATTTGGTGTAATATTATTTTGTAAAATGCAATTGGTTTTTTTGTAGTGTAAATAGTGTTCAGTGCCTGTATTGTGCGTTCTTTGAAATTAATAAATATATTAACATTGTACAATGTTAAAAGCAAAACTGGCATGCAGTTGTTGATCTATAAGGAGCTATTCATTTATTAAAGAGACGTTCCTAAGTTTGCTGCAATTTGTAAGATGATATCGGCTAACAGAGCCTTTTTAACAATTGTAATTACATATCAAATATATTTATCTGCATAAAATATTAGTAGCTGTATATTAAACATGTTTCTGATTGTTCTGGGTTAAATTTAATTTTATTTCCAAAAATATTGTCTTTTCGTATGTACGAAATTATTTGAACACAAAATCCAGTTTGGGCTTCTTAGAAATATTAAGACGACCAGAAAAACATTAAATATACAGACACCGATATTTAAACAAGAAAATATATTTAATATGTACCGGGTAAGTTTAATCGTAGAAATATTTTATTAGTCGGAAACATCTTACAATGCAGCAAACTCAGGAATGTCCCATTAACATACATTTGTAGCTTACAAACCATACTTTCAAAATATTCTGCAGGAGCAAGCTTTGAACCCCTATAGAATTGACATAAACACTCTACCAAAGGCGTCGAACCAAAGTTCAACATACAAATTACACGGTAGAGGGTGCAGAACGGAGGGGCCTCACATTTTCCTACTTATTTCTTCTAAATGCTGGAAATGGCGTATACCTAAAATTCCAAAATGTTCTAGGGGGAGCACATCCTCGAACGTAAATGCATCACATTCCTTCAAAAAATTTAACTGAAAGTGCATCCCCCACCCCCCCCGTTTCAAATATACTGTCTGAACACAGCATAGTAATTTGATGGTTTCTTACCGATACCAATTGATGATATTTGCGATTGTAATTCTAAGAATGACTTAATAGTAGAAGTTATACATCGTGAAAAATGGGGAGGGGGAGACGGGACATAGCTCAGTGGTACAGCGCTTGCCTGATGTGTGATCAGTTGGGGTATTTCTCATTCCAGCCAGTGCTTCACAACTGGTGTAACAAAGGCTGTGGTATGTACTATCTGTGGGATGGTGCATATAAAATATCCCTTGCTGATGATCGAAAAGAGTAGCCCATGAGGTGGCAACATCGGGTTTCCTCTCTCAATATCTGTGTGGTCCTTAACCATATAACATCGTATAACCGTAAATAAAATGTGTTGAATGCGTTGTTAAATAAAACATTTCCTTCCTTGTGTCCATAGTCCAGTTTTGATAGGTTTCACATGTACATGTAGTTCCAAACAAGAATACTACGACACATTTTCTCCTAAGAAGGAGCATTGTGTAATCTTTCATCGTCCGTATGGCACACACAGTAGGACTTTATTGAGTCAACAAAAATGCTTAATTTTATCATCCAGTACAGTATGTTGTTGAGGTACTGAACATTCTGATTTTTCCTTGTCAGAGTAATACAGATGGTGAAATCTGAAGAAGACCGAAAGCAACTTGACAAACACTTGGCTTCGCGAAACTGTGACCTTGCTGCTGACTAGTGGAAAAAGATAACCCCAAACTAAGATCCCTGTCTACATAAAAGTCGAATAAATGTAGCAATGAAAAAAGAAACACTTGGAACAATTGGCTATCGACAGTTAAATATAAAGAAATTGTCCACCAAATGATGTTGATTAGTGGAAAAAGAGTGCAATATGTACAGATCTAGGATATTTGGCTGAAAATCAATTTGTTATGTTATCTATTCAGAGTGCAAAACACTGATTTATGTACTGATGGAAAAACATAAATTTAAAGAACACATAATTAGTAACAGACAATACTGACTTCAACAAAACCCACCGGCGTCGTGGCAGGCCATCGGTCTACAGGTTGGTAGGTAATGGGTTTGGATCCCAGTCAAGGCATGGGATTTTTAATCCAGATACCGACTCCAAACCCTGAGTGAGTGCTCCGCAAGGCTCAATGGGTAGGTGTAAACCACTTGCACCGACCAGTGATCCATAACTGGTTCAACAAAGGCCATGGTTTGTGCTATCCTGCCTGTGGGAAGCGCAAATAAAAGATCCCTTGCTGCTAATCGGAAGAGTAGCCCATGTAGTGGCGACAGGGGGTTTCCTCTCAAAATCTGTGTGGTCCTTAACCATATGTCTGATGCCGTATAACCATAAATAAAATGTGTTGAGTGCGTCGTTAAATAAAACATTTCTTTCTTTCTTTCAACAAAACCACAGTATCGGTAAGTTAACCGTGTTCCTGGCAATCAGTTCCACAGTACAACCATTCAATTAGGAGAGGGCCTCGTAAGTTGGATAACTTGTGGCGAATCCTTTTGTATAATATATGCAATAAAATAGGTTTTCAATCATTTATCCCACATTACATCTCTGAATTTTTATACAACGATATAACTATACTAATACTGTAGGAATGAATTAAATTTGGTTTCTAATGCCATGTGTTCCCTTAATTCTTTCCATCAGTATAGTTACTTGCCATTTGTGTAGTAAATGAAATAAACACTAGGCAGCTCGGTAGGGCCTCCACAAATCCAACATACTGGACTCGAGTACTCGAGAGTCAAACTCGACCTGGACCAGACACTTACACTAGATGATAATGACACTACGGGATAAAGTCAAATAGCATTATGCATCTAATTCCAGCGCTGAACATGGAAGCCGAATCATGCCATTGTATTGCAATCCACTCATTCAAATTTTGTTTTCCCTCCATGTCTTATAGCCCTATAATGTAACTGGTGTTGAGCATTATGATAAAATGCCGTAAGAAATATAATTGAGAGTGCTCTTCCTTGCACGGGTACTCTAGTCCTGTGAACGGACTTGAGTCTAGCAACTTGACCCGTGCCCGAGTACTTGTGGATACCCTACAGCTCAGGATTGTTACTCGCCAGAAAACGGATCCCCTATTTATACATTGTACATATATTTAATGAAAAAACCCAAAACAACCCACTACTGTATAAACACCAACCTCTGACATTTTAGTTTACACGTACAGTACTTAAGAATGGTGTCAAGATGCAGTAACCAACCGGCCTCGGATATTAGGCTGGTAGGTACTGGGTTCGCTTCCCGATACCAGCTTCCACCCAGAGCTAGTTTAATGAGTTAATGGGTAGGTGTAAGACCACTACACACACTTGTCTCTCATTAACCACTAACTCTGCGTCCTGGACATGGACAGCATAAATAACTATAAACAAAAATGACAGGACAATGGTTTAGTGGTTAGTGAGACAGAAGTTAGTGTAGTGGCTTTACACCTACACCGATTGTTAAACTCACTCTGGGTGAAAGCCAGTACCGGGATACAAACCCAGTACCTACCAGCCTCAACTCCAGTGGCTAACCACTATACAGCACCAAGGGCAGTAATGAAGGAAGGAAATGTTTTATTTAACAAGGCACTCAACACATTTTATTTACGGTTATATGGCGTCAGACATATGGTTAAGGACCACACAGATATGGAGGGAGGAAACCCACTGTCGCCACTTCATGGGCTACTCTTTTCGATCAGCAGCAAGGGATCTTTTATATGCACCTTCCCATGGACAGGATAGCACATACCACAGCCTTTGATGTACCAGTCATGGTGCACTGGCTGGAGCGAGAAATAGCCCAATGGGCCCACCAACGGGGATCGATCCCAAACTGTCCGCGCATCAAGCGAGCGCTTTACCACTGGGCTTCGTCTCGCCCCTGGGCAGTAAGGAGTTCAAAACACTAAATGTCAGCGACGTCATATATATGACATTTGTATTTGTTATCGCATTCTTGTATTTCCAATGTCATGTACACATTAATGAAAATAACTCAGTCAGTGCAGTTTAAATGTATTTAATACAATAAAACTCTTATGTCATAATCGGGGAACATTTTGTTCAGTATTATCATGTCGCAATTTGCAACGCAAGTTTCAGAGATCGCTACACAATTTAAAAATATTAAACAGTAGTTGCTATCAAGTTTTAAATTGACTAAAAATATTGCTAATCTAGATTTTAAAAGAAAATGTTTCCTGATAATGAATGATAGTACATCGCAGTGAACAATAACGTGTTGTGTTGCAGATAAGAGTGGCATGGGACTGTTTGTCTATAAAAGGCAGTGGAGTGATGCAACGACGAGATTCTTCATGATAGCTGGGAAGAGAAATTCATTGTGTCTGCTGGGAAGAGAAATTCATCACAAGATTTATCATGATAGCTGGGAAGTGAAATTCATCACAAGATTTATAATAGCTGGGAAGTGAAATTCATCATAAGATTTATAATAGCTGGGAAGTGAAATTCATCATAAGATTCATCATGAATGCTGGGAAGAGTAATTCATCATGATAGCTGGGAAGTAATTAATCACAAGATTCATCATGATAGCAGGGAAGAGAAATTCATCATGATAGCAGGGAAGAGAAATTCATCACAAGATTTATCATGATAGCTGGGAAGTGAAATTCATCACAAGATTTATAATAGCTGGGAAGTGAAATTCATCACAAGATTTATAATAGCTGGGAAGTGAAATTCATCATAAGATTCATCATGAATGCTGGGAAGAGTAATTCATTATGATAGAAGGGAAAAGAAATTCATCACAAGATTCATCATGATAGCAGGGAAGAGTAATTCATCATGATAGCAGGGTAGAGAAATTCATCACAAGATTAATCATGAATGCTGGGAAGAGTAATTCATCATGATAGCTGGGAAGTGTAATTCATCATGATAGCAAGGAAGAGAAATTCATCATAATAGCAGGGAAGAGAAATTCATCACAAGATTCATCATGATAGCAGGGAAGAGGAATTCATCACAAGATTCATCATGATAGCAGGGAAGAGAAATTCATCATAACAGGGAAGAGTAATTGATCATGATAGCTGGGAAGTGTAATTCATCACAAGATTCATCATGATAGCAGGGAAGAGAAATTCATCATGATAGCAGGGAAGAGAAATTCATCATGATAGCAGGGAATGAAATTCATCACAAGATTCATCACGATAGCTGAGAAGAGGAATTTACTGTGATTGCTGGGAAGAAAAATTCATCGTGATTGCTGGGAAGAGAAATTCATCACAAAATTCATCATGATAGCCGAGAAGAAAAATTCATTACAAGATTCATCATGATAGCTAAAAAGAGGAATTCATTATGATTGCTGGGAAGAAAAATTCATTGTAATCGCTGGGATGAGAAATTCATTGTGATTGCTGGGAAGAGAAATTCATCACAAGATTCATCATGCTAGCTGGGAAGAGATATTCATCACTAGATTCATCATGATAGCTGGGAAGACATTCATCACTATAAATTCAATCATGATAGCTGGGAAGAGAATTTCATCACAGTGGTGCAGCATGATGAATACTGTACTTCTTGATCTTCACAAATCAACTAGTCATCATGAATTCTGAAAAGAGATTTTATCATTTATCACAAATTAATCCACTAGCATAATAATATTTTTTGTATTGCCAAAAAGGGGGATCAATCTCATGGACCATCAATCTACACATATAACTTGGTACAATATTTTAAAATAAAAGAAATTTATTCAAGCACTTAAGTCTTTGCAGTAAATGCAAAAGTGCTATTTAGGTCTCACTACACAGTTCACTTCTGGGTGAGAGTTCATTCATCATGGTCCACTATAGTTCCTAATTATGACACATGTTATGGTTCACATGTTTAATTCTAGGAATTGGAGAAGAATTAAAACAACATGTACGTTTAATGCATGGTAAGCCTTCTGACTGTATTTTGCCCATGTTATTTTGTAATATTGTGCATTGTAATATTGTGCATTGACTCTTTGGGACATGGGTATATAGCGTAAGAGACAGCCGGAGTGAATCAGTTAATGAACCATCTGTTCGGACCGGTACTACAGCCAGATGCGGTCATATAGCAAAAAACTGAGACGGAAATGTACTCAATTTTAGAGTGAAAATAAATGCTTATATAATGTATGTTCACAATGGTGTATGTTGTTAGTGCCAACAAGAACCCGTTGTATTGGCAATCTTCACTTGAAGTTAGGCAATTTAACATGGGTTTCAATGGCAGATGACATCTGTGTAGTGATACCTTAGCTTAAAGATTTCACTTCAACAGATCCATATCGTCAATGATATGAAAATGTGTTTGCTAGATAGTTATGCTAATACCCCTTTTTACTACCACAGCTTTTGTACTAACAGTGGGACACTAGTGAAAGCCATTGTGTCCAAACATGGGTTGATCCTATGATCCATCACACCTCAGGCAGGTGCTCTACCACTGACCCACAACCCTATATGTCTACACAGAGTTACTCACTTTGTGTGTCTGTTTCTACCACTGACCCACAACCCTACATGAATACACAGAGAGTTACTCACTTTATGTGCCCAGGGGACAGTATTTCGAAATCTGAGGTAACCGGAAGTCGGTTCACGTGGTTTTTACCTAGGTAACCGATTGTTCGGTTATGTGAATTATATTTCCGTAACCTGTGGATTACCTGATCGGTTACCTCAAAGTTACGCTGAAATTATATTTTAAATACATAATTTTTCGCTCAAACAAAGTTAAAACAAAGTACAAAAGAAAACGTTTTATAAAACAGTTTCTTTAATGATTGCAAATGGAAAAAAGTGACTTGTAGACGTTTCTTTTGTTTTCGTACGATCATAGCGTTGTAGATTTATTATTATTATTATTATTATTATTATTCAGCACTTGCCATTGGGATCGCAAAAAGTAATTTTTTAGTTGGCCGAATCTAAAAACCACTGTCCTCGGGCATCGGGCCGTATTCTAGAACCTCTGTGCAGCTTGTGGAAGTTAACACTATTGTAAAAGGACCAAATATCAGCCCAGTACTGAAACAAAATAGATACATTTGGAGGAAAAATGCCCATATCGTCGCTTGAGAGCTAAAAGGTCGTAAGTGGCAGATATGACCTAAAACATCTTTTTGCATATTTGTAATCGCCATCCCCGATTACATATTGTCACAAAAAATCGTAGCTGTGTCCCTAATAGCATCGCTTATACTGAAGGATTTAAATGGTCGTAAGTGAATCACAGATACCAATTTGCACGAAAATAGACGTAACTGACACGTACGACTTTCCTCCGATTTCCTTGCTGTCCATTATGTGAACACGACTGGTCGTATGTGGTAGATACACCCATTTTAAATACAGTTCGTTATATAACTATGTCTGACATAGGTCGTATGTGCCAAATACGATCCATATGCATTCATTGTTATCGGTTTGTGATAGAAATTACAAATGCGAAGTACAATGGAGCGTACATTATGTCAATATTTTTATGTGCTTGAATCCTAAAAATAATATAACTTTTGTCGTTGTGAGAGCCCGGTCTAATATGGGAAAAAAATTGATACTGCATGCAACGAACCATTTGGCAACAGACAAGAATCGTGTCTGTATATATAAATAGGAATTGCAGTAACATTAATGTTGGTATGGTTTGCAATTTTATGTGTACCATATTATAATAATAAACATGTTTTGGTGAATTGTCTTGAAAAACAAATATCTATTTTGAAGTTTTTTTAATCGAAGCAAAGTTTCCAACATAATTTGTATCCGTAGAAACAATTTGAACTCATAATAATGTTGTATGTGGCATATACGACCAAAGTGCAAGCATAATTACACTGATTTTGGATGTATTTAATTGTATGTTACGGTGATCAAGTTCCGTCTGTCAGCTGCCTTTGAAGATCTATAGGATTGCCCTAATGTAGGCATTATGGATTAACAATATTGCACATACAAACGCAATTGTAAGTTATCCAGGACAAAGTCCAGTAACAGAAGATAGTGTAATCAGACGTAAAGTGTAAAGGCGAATAAAGTGAATGTGGGCTCAACATAAATGACAGCAAGATCTATGAATTTTTATTAACTTTACAATTAACGAATATTTGCAACAGAATGTTGAACGCGAACATGACACAACACAGCACGCACAACAGGACCTGAACATGACATAGCTCACACAACAGGACCTGAACATGACATAGCTCACACAACAGGACCTGAACATGGCATAGCTCACATAACAGGACCTGAACATGACATAGCTCACACAACAGGACATGAACATGACATAGCTCACATAACAGGACCTGAACATGATATATAGCATACACAACAGAACTTGGCACATCAATGACAACAAGACCTGAACATAACAGCAAAAAGCTAAACATGAGAAAATAATCACCATAGAAAATGAACGAGACATAGAACTGGCGAAAGTTTATTTGTTTGTTTTGTTTAATGACATTACTAGAGCACATTGATTAATTAATCATCGGCTATTAGATGTCAAACATTTGGTAATTATGACTCGTAGTCATCAGAGGAAACCCGTTACATTTTTCCTAATGCAGCATGGTATCTTTTATATGCACTTCCCCACAGACAGGACAGCGCATACCACGGCCCTTATCCAGTCACTTGCAACAGAACCTGAACATGACATAGCACTCACAAGAAAACCTGCATATGACGCGGCACACACAAAAGACCCTGAACGTGGCATAGTACACACAACAGAACCTGAAGAACATGACAGAACACACATATAACATACCATGATCATGACGTAGCACACACAAGAGAACTTGAACATGACATATCACTCACAACAGACCCAGAAAATAATTTAGCACATGCAACAGAAACCGGAGGATTGATCACTTAACACTCAATAAAACACTGCACATAACATAGTCTGGATATGTCACTGAACACACATCATACATAACCTGGAGAGATCACTGAACACACAATAGAACTTGGAGAGATCACTGAGAGATCACTGAACACACAATAGAACTTGGAGAGATC
Source organism: Gigantopelta aegis (assembly GCF_016097555.1). NCBI lineage: Eukaryota > Metazoa > Mollusca > Gastropoda > Neomphalida > Peltospiridae > Gigantopelta > Gigantopelta aegis. The sequence continues at coordinate 24,766,417 of NC_054711.1, forward strand.
ACTGGACACACAACGGAACCTGGAGAGATCACCAAACACGCAATATAACCTGGAGAGCTCACTGGACACACAACAGAACCTGGAGAGATCAACAAATACACAACAAAACCAGGAATGTGCACTGAACACACAACAGAACCCGGAGAGTACACCCAACGCACAGCAGAAGCTGTAGGGGTTACTGTTCACTCAATATAACATGGAGAGGATCCTGCATACTCAACAGGTGTATCCCAAGCCAATAGGCTGCTAAACATAGTTTCTTCATTAAGGATACCAGCTTCAGTTTGCTTAACTATTTCGGTTTGTCTGTTGCACTAACTGATAAACCAGGTATTCTTGAAACTAGTGAAGTACACCCTGAGGCAGCAGAACCAGGAACTATCTGCAAAAGGACTCCCATGGCTCAAAGAACATGGAAAGAACACTGCACACAAAATGACATCAGCTTTTCTGATGACTCACCAGGAACGAACACTTGCCTAGAAAAAGAGGTTCTGTATGGACAAGTTGTCTGATTCTGATACACCACCATCAAACAACCAACATGGAGCACTACCATCACAGTGTTTCTGCCAGATAGAAATTCTTGGGTATGGCTCTATGGAATTGAATGGAACCACAGTCAACAGGGGTATGGTGGGTCCTCCCTTAGAAAGAAAATGGTTTACGTTTAGGGTTAGGATTAAGAAAATCATACAGTAATGATAAGAGTAATTAATTTTGTCAAAAAGTTCAATTCTGCAAAAATATTTGGGTATGGCACCATACCTTTTTACCCTCTGGCAAATACCCTGCACCAGACTTAGACAAAATCAGGGGTGGGTCAAAGAAAACAAAGATTTCACGAGACAGAGTAGTTTGATTTTATTTATCGTATTATTATTAACAAAAGTAAAATAACTTTTTTTTCACGTAATATTTTGTTTAAGCGGTGATTTTATTAATACGTACTTCTACTTGTATTCCTTTTTGAATGTTTGCTTCTAAATATGTTCTATTTACAAGCTTTCTCTTTTTAAAAATAAATATGTGATTTGCAAACTGAAATGTTTTACAAGTGATTGTTCTTTCAGAATAAATTTACTTGATATACTGTCGGTCGTAAGTGACACATTTAATCCAATCATGAGTCAATAATTGTCGTAACTACAACTATTTAAGCAAATAACTAAAACACCTAATATGCTATAAATACCGCAAATGTACAAAGAAATCGTAAATATGTTCAGCTTCCATTGTCATTAAAAGAAATTCGACATCTTAACTACTAATCAAGAAAAACAGTTTTCCTTCATTGTCTCGGCTTTTTAAAAATGAATTTTTATGCACTTACGTCCTTCTGGCTCTCACGCGACGATATGCATGATTAGACTAATAATTTTCTTTTATAAATAACAAATAAAGGCTACCATTTGTCATTGATATGTAAAATTTAGTATACAGCAGATTAAAAAAAACCCACCAAAAACTCAAACAACAAATGTCCAGTTCCTCTGAACTATAAAACATGCTACTCATTGGTGCATGATTAGATTAATAAAAATAAATCTTATAATAACATAAAAAGAAAGACCACAATTTGACACTGATATTTTGCAGTGGCGATGCAACTTTCACTTTATCGATGGTACTTCTATACTACAGTGACGTTCCAAATGTTTGTTATTTAAAGCTCATTATTCGATGTTAGTATTTTTCAGCTTTTGTGACATTTTTGCATTTTTGTTTACGTTAAAACCATTTTCAACCATTGTAGAATTATAGGTAATTCAATAGTATGTCTACATATATTCCTTTAGTACGGAAGCGTATTAGTGCCACCAAACGCAATAGAATGGCTCCAGATAATTTAGGCGCCTTAGCGGTCTGTGCACATTTCTTTAAAACTTTTGGCTCGACTCTATACTGAGCCTTTGGTCGCAAGTCACAACCCTTGCAATATACCGTTGTCTACTGGTTTGCCGCGCATCAAGTATCTAAAAATCAGTCTAAAACATTTGTCAGAATACTAGTAGTATGTCTGCATGAATACACGTCTTGTAATCATGAAGTCTGCAAGTTTTAATTTCTGAACGTCTAAAGATCACGACTAACGGATTTGCGCTTCGCGTAAATTTAATTTTGCGTAACCGACACGCGAACAGAACGACGGTTCGCGTGAAATATTGTGCCCTGTGTGCCTGTTTCTACCACTGACCCACAACCCTACATGAATACACTGAGTTACTCACTTTGTGTGCCTGTTTCTACCACTGACCCACAACCCTACATGAATACACAGAGTTACTCACTTTGTGTGTCTATTTCTACCACTGACCCACAACCCTACATGAACACATGAAGAGTTACTCACTTTGTGTGTCTGTTTTACCACTGATCCACAACCCTACATGAATACATGAAGAGTTACTCACCTTGTGTGTGCCTGTTTCTACCACTGACCCACAACCCTACATGAATACACAGAGTTACTCACTTTGTGTGCCTGTTTCTACCACTGACCCACAACCCTACATGAATACACAGAGTTACTCACTTTGTGTGCCTGTTTCTACCACTGACCCACAACCCTACATGAACACATGAAGAGTTACTCACTTTGTGTGTCTGTTTCTACCACTGACCCACAACCCTACATGAATACACAGAGTTACTCACTTTGTGTGCCTGTTTCTACCACTGACCCACAACCCTACATGAATACACAGAGTTACTCACTTTGTGTGCCTGTTTCTACCACTGACCCACAACCCTACATGAATACACAGAGTTACTCACTTTGTGTGCCTGTTTCTACCACTGACCCACAACCCTACATGAATACACAGAGTTACTCACTTTGTGTGTCTGTTTCTACCACTGACCCACAACCCTACATGAACACATGAAGAGTTACTCACTTTGTGTGTCTGTTTTACCACTGATCCACAACCCTACATGAATACATGAAGAGTTACTCACCTTGTGTGTGCCTGTTTCTACCACTGACCCACAACCCTACATGAATACACAGAGTTACTCACTTTGTGTGCCTGTTTCTACCACTGACACACAACCCTACATGAATACACAGAGTTACTCACTTTGTGTGCCTGTTTCTACCACTGACACACAACCCTACATGAATACACAGAGTTACTCACTTTGTGTGCCTGTTTCTACCACTGACCCACAACCCTACATGAATACACAGAGTTACTCACTTTGTGTGCCTGTTTCTACCACTGACACACAACCCTACATGAATACACAGAGTTACTCACTTTGTGTGCCTGTTTCTACCACTGACCCACAACCCTACATGAATACACAGTTTCTCACTTTGTGTGTCTGTTTCTACCACTGACCCACAACCCTACATGAATACACAGAGTTACTCACTTTGTGTGCCTGTTTCTACCACTGATCCACAACCCTACATGAATACACAGAGTTACACACTTTGTGTGTCTGTTTTACCCAGTCTGGAGCTCCACGCGGTAAGACGTGTTTGTTTCGCATGTGCACACTGCATGTGCTTTCGTGTGCTCGACTTGGGGGTCCTTCGTTTCGTTGTTTTTGTCAGCGAAATGAAGTTTTGTACTGGGATGTATGCGGCCATTGGAACTGATTGAACGCTGGAACGCTTCTCGTTTCGACAGCCTGCACCACCAGGTTGGATTCTTTTTTAGCGAGATTCCTTGCCTCCACGTCATTTCTCCGTCTGACTGTCGACTTGAAATTTTTCGTGACTCGTATGACGGCCATTCTGCAGAACGCCACGGTTGTTCGCGTTTAGTCTCTACATGTCCGAGCCTGTCCTAGCAGCACTGGAAGATTGACCGCCCCACTCTAAGAAGAAATAGGAAGTGGGGTCAGCCCCTACTACTCTTTTTCTAGACTTTACCTTGCTTTATAGTGATACCATCTTGTATCCTCCGGAGTCGGACCACTATACCAAACCATGACGACTGGACTATACCCTAGTCTGATACTCTCTCTCGTTCAGACGGATCTGGCTTCTCAAGATCTGTATTTCAGCACAGCACTACACCTTCAACGTCTATCGACTGTCAATCTAGGGGTTTTCTTGACGGGATGCAACCCATCTCGTCCCTTTAAGCTGTGCACCCAAACGGCCTTAACGAGGCCACTCGCGTGGACATATCGATCGGACTTTAAACTTTTAGATCTGCGTTCAAAATTTTATGTCGAAATTACTTCTTTTTTTAAATATTATTAAATAGTCCGATCCTCTCTTCTTTCTCTTATTTAATTTTGGACTGTCCTTCTAAAACGCTCCAAATTATATAAATATTCGGCCGAGCAGTCAATTCTTTTTTTTTTTGGCTTGTAACCTTTTTATTTTTTTTATTTATTCTATTAACTTTTTTACTAATTGCTATTTTCAAAATTCTGCCCATTTTCACCCCCCCCCCCCTCCATCCCGAGTCAGGCCACCGATCTTATCGGAGGTCGGACTCGGGATGCGCGTGTTCGAAACCCTAGTGGTATATGGGCACGTTAAACTAGTTATCATTATCATCATCATCATCATCTGTTTTACCACTGATCCACAACCCTACATGAATACATGAAGAGTTACTCACCTTGTGTGTGCCTGTTTCTACCACTGACCCGGTACCTTGGATTTAACATTACTGTCTGATACTGGCAAATTAGTACCTGTTTTTTGCTTAGTTCTGATAGAAATCCAGACTAATTCCTTGGATCTGACATTACTGTCTGATATTGGCAAATTAGTACCTGTTTTTTTAGTCCTGTTGGAAGTTCTGACTCATTCGTTGGATCTTACATTACTGCCTACTGTTGGTTAATCAGCAACTTATAACTGTTGTACTGCGCTGGGTCTAAAATAAACAGAATATATATATACAATTATACATTTAATATATACATGATCACCATGAAATATATAGATCTACAGAAACCATAAAAGTGATATTGGTGAAAAGTAATATTTTCACTATGTTTGTTATAGTGAAAATATAGGAATCATATTTATATTTTTTTATTTTATTGCCACAACTTTGTGTTGGTGGAACAAGTTTCTGCTTCAATTACCTCCCTTGGAAACTATACAGTCTATTTATTGAGGTCAATGTGCTTCATCGGGTTTTTTTTTAGTTCGATGATTACTAATGCATTTTACCTATAAAATGGGATATCAAGAATAATGAGGCCAAACAAAATAATAATATGTGGTTCCGTTTATACACATGCATGCCAAAAAAAGTAGGGTAGGCATATAATCTCAAATATTTAGGGTAGGTAAGTATTGTATAAACCTTTTTAAAAGACTGAAATATTTTATATTAAGATATACATGTATGTAGTAGAGATAAAGTCTTTAAAAAAGTTTAATTATGTTAAAGGGACATTCCGGAGTTTGCTGCAATTTTTAAGATGTGATAGACTAACAGAGACTTTTTATTGATTGTAATTACATATCAAATATATTTTTCTTCATGAAATATTAGTGGCTGTATACTAAACGTGTTTCTGATCATTCTAATATTTATACTAGGTTAAATTTCATTTTATTTCCTAAAATGAAATTTTTTCTTACGTACGAAATTTGAAGACAAAATCCAGTTTGGTCTTCTTACAAATATTAAGATGACCAGAAACACATTGAATATACAGACACTGATATTATAAACAAGAAAATATATTTATCATGTAAGTTTAATCGTAGAAATATTTTATTAGTCGGAAACATCTTACAATGCAATATACTCAGGAATGTCCCTTTAAATTTGGTCATACGATTAATATCTAGATGTACATGTATCTATATGATATAAAGTAAAATAATTAAACACCATGAAAAACAAACAGTCTTTAAATGGAATTATTTTTATATCTATATGACTATAGTCCAGTAAATTTATGGTCTGACCTCGGACAAATTACAACAGAAGGTTTTTTTGTTTTGTATTGTAGATATCACCTCACTGAATATTATATATCCAAAATAGGACAAAATCGGACATCCGGAAGTGGGCTAATTTGCATAAATCCAATATGGCTGCCAAAATGAAATTTGATGTCTTATAACTTATTAACGGCTGGTTTTAGACCACAAATATGCATATCAGTAGATAGAAATATTATACCTAAGAACCAAGTTAACATTTTAAAACGACACGTGACGTATCTATGACGTAATGACGCATGTTTCATCATTTTGTGTCATCGGGTCATCAATTTCACAATAAATAGTGTGGTTTATTTTTGGCACATTTGATAAAATCATCAATGAACAAGCTGATTTGGCCTTAAAATTGTACTTTTATCTATTTCTAGCGCTTTGTAAACGTCATGTGTGGTTTATGACGTCATTATGACGTATTTGTCATGTCAAACTGCAATATACTTGCATTTGAAAATAAGGCAAATAAATTTCGTTAAATCCAATTATTACGTCAAACTTTCTCTTCCTTCATGGATGATGTTCATTTGAGATGTGTTATATGCAGGGAAGAACTTGAAAATGGTACAGAGACAGTGAAAATCGGTGATAAAGGAGCTGCTGGTGTAAACAAGGCTAGTGAAGCTCGAGGTAACACGTCTATACAAGTTCAATCAGGACAAATATTGCATGTTAGTTGTTGTTTGAATTATTGTAATAAGAAAACTATTCAGTCTGCACTGAAAAGAAAACTTCAAGATGATATACCAGCGACCTGAACTCTTCGCTCTCACGAGCCTGAATTCACATTTTCGGACCACTGTTTTCTTTGTGGGGTGCGAATAACTCATGACAATACAGATGAAGAAGTCTTCATGGTAAGAACTTGGGATTTCCAAAGATCTATTGTCAAAGCATGCGATGAACGAACTGGTAATGACAAGTGGGCTGAAACAATTCGTGGACGTACTGCATTTGCTGTTGACCTACCAGCAGTCGATGCTATCTACCACCAGGTTTGCAGCGTCAACTTTCGGACGGGGAAACAAATTCCACTACGTTTCCGATATGACAGTGAAGGAAAAAGGGCAGCTAAAGTGGGACGGCGCTCCAGTATTTCACGTGAAGAAGCATTCCTCCAGGTTATTCATGAATTGCGTTACAACGACGATGAACAATCAACAATATCTGACCTTAGTGAACGAATGTCTGAGATATGTTCGGATCCATATAGTCCGAAATATATGCATCAAAAGTTAGCTGAACATTTAGGAGAGGGTGTAGTGATTACTACTATAAATGGTAAGGCAAATGTTGTAACATTCCGCACCACAGCAGTAAAAATTCTACAAAAGTTTTATGACAGCCATCCTAAAATGAATGATGAGGACGCTGAAAAGAAGAGAATCATCAAAACTGCCACAGAACTAATCAAAGCAGATATAAAAAGCCTAGACAGATCAAAAGCGTTTTACCCCGACCCTGTAAAACTCGGATCATTGGAAGCAAATCTTGGTTATTTGCCCAATTCACTCCGTCTTCTACTCTCTGGTCTGTTTAGTGGTAAGAAAACTGACCTGAAAGTCTCAACCATTGGTCAGTGCATAGTGCAAGCTACACAGCCAAGGGTTGTTATCGCACCAATTCCATTTGGACTGGGTGTACAATTACACCATCTTTATGGTTCAAGGTTTTTGTTAGACAGTTTATCGAACCATGGCTTGTGTTCCTCATACCAAGAAGTTTTGCATTTTTCTAAATGTGCAGCAACAGTTATTGATAATACTTTTTCGATTTCAGGGCACTTCGGGCATTACATTGCAGACAATGTAGATCATAATGTACGGACATTAGATGGCCATGGGACCTTCCATGGAATGGGGATTATAGTAGCAGTCACACCTGAGGTTCGGAGAAGGGCACTGGTCCCCCGACTTGCATTGGCCGATCAATGTGTTATTGCAGATAAGCTTGCAATCAGATATTACAATAAGTCGCTCGGAAAAGGCACTCCAATTCTCTTTCAGAAACAATCAGAAATAATTGCCAGTGACCCACTCTCCAATCTTGACCGTATCTGGAAAATATCGTGGCCTCTTCGTCCCAAAAGGCCAGGGTGGTCAGGACTGATGCAGGTAGTATGCACAGGTGAGCATCCAGGAAAATCATTGATTCATTTCCTGCCCATGATAGACATGGACCCCACCGATTTGACATGCATATATTCAACGTTACTCTTTGTTGTTTCTGAAAACCGCAGGCACTCTACAACCCCCATCCTGACGTTTGATCAACCACTGTGGTTCAAAGCAAAGAAAATTGTTATGAATGAGCAAGAAGGAAGTGACCTCAAGAGTGTGATCTTAAAACTTGGTAGTTTTCACACCATGATGAGCTACCTAGGATGCATTGGCCATTTGATGAATTCATCTGGTCTGAAGTCCTTGACTTAGTTTATGCTGACAATGCTGTGAATCACATATTAACAGGAAAAGCCTATGCCAGAGCTGTGCGAGCACACATGATGGTTAATGCAGCTTTGAATGCAATGTTTGTAATGCAAGCATATAATGTGCAACTGCCAGATGCTGAAGAATGCAAAACTGATGCAATTCAACAAAAAGAGGCAAGCGAGCTGCATCCAGATTTAAAAGAGGCACTTGGCATTTTTTATGCTCTTTTAGCCAGAGAAGTGATGGTGAATACTGCATGTAGCAACAGTATCTTTAGGAAGATACACCAAACGTTAGATGAGCAGAAATCAAAGATGACAAACACCAAAACAGGACAACTATGGCTTCAGTATATGACCATGGTTGATCTACTCCTCACATTCCTGAAGGCAGAAAGGACAGGTAATTTTCTGCTCCATTTGAATTGCCTTCAAAATATGTTGCCCTACCTTGTTTCTTCAGGACACTCTCATTACACCAGGTCAGCTCACATTTATATTCAGGACATGCTTGATCTTGAGAAAAACAATACACATGTTTATGAACATTTTCTCTCAGGACATTTTGTAATTCGCAGAAATGACAGGTTTTGGTCAGGTCTTTCAACTGACCTTGTCATAGAACAAGCGCTTATGAGGACACTAAAAGCAACTGGAGGTTTAACCCATGGTCGGGGTATGGAGGAATCACAGAGAACTCGGTGGTTGCTTTCTATGCCCGCGTGTGCAGAAATTAATGAATGCATGCAAGACCTTACAGGGGCGCAATACACCACCAGTGACCAGCATAAAGAGATGACAGACTCCAGGAAAGTCCGTGATTGCAAAGACACAAAGACGGTCTTGGAATTCCTACAAGATCATGATCCATTTCAAGAAGTGGAAACACTCCGTAACATTGCAACTGGTGTGGTTGCCGACAGTTCCGCTAATCCACAGAAAGCTGTTGAAGTTGGATCGGCTATTCTAAACAAGATGATTGGACAGAATGCCTTGGACTATTCTTTCAGGAAAATAGAGCAGGTCAAAGTGATGGGACAGAAGGCTGTTTCTGCAGGTGGTGAGTCAATAGTTGTAGACCCTCAACTCCTCTTTCAACGACTTTTAATTGTAGCAAAGAGCAACTGTGACTGTGATCTGAATGACTTATTCAAATTTGAACTTTCAAGTTCACCTACTTCTCTTTTTGATGAACACGGCCTTTTGAGAGAAGCAAACAAGGCACAGCTTTCAGATACCTTGTCAGTATTAGTTAGTGTAGACCAGCCAGTGCCATCCATGAATGAACCAATATATCACGTTTTAGATGGTGGATCTCTAATACATAGGCTACCATGGAAGAAACATGATACTTACGAGGACATCTGTGACATGCATGTTAGATATGTGGAGAAACATCATCCAAATGCTATCGTAGTATTTGATGGATACACCCTAGGGCCCTCTACTAAAGATGTGACACACCTGAGAAGATCAAATGGTACTGCTGGACCACGGGTATCTGTTGCTGCCAAACTGCCCTTGAAATCGAAGAAAGAACATTTCCTTGCTAACAGTCACAACAAGCAGCAGTTAATCGACTTGCTAAAAGAAACATTGCACAAAAATGGAATAAAGACAGTCAGCGCAGATGGAGATGCTGATGTTCTCATAGCAAAGACGGGTGTGAACTGTTCAATGTTGGGACCGACACATGTGATCGGTGAAGACACTGATATCCTTGTGCTTCTTTGTTATTATGCAAATAATGATTCAAAGGGGTTGGTCTTCCGATCAGACAGAAAATGTGCTAAGAGTAGGGTCTGGAATATTGATCTAGTTAGACGCACGCTGGGACAAGAGTTGTGCCAGATGCTGCCAGTGATCCATGCTATTGGTGGCTGTGACACAACGTCGAGGTTGTTTGGTGTAGGAAAAGGATCTGTTGTGAAGAAAGTTCTGAATGACAGTTTTTTCAAGTCTCAAATTGAGATACTTAGCCAAGGCTCATTGGCAACAGCTGATGTCAATAATGCAGGGGAGAAAGCACTTGTCTGTCTATTTGGGGGAAAGCAAAAAGAAACATTGGATCAATTGCGACTGAGAAAATTTTCAGAGACAGTAGCCACTAGTGCTTGTAGTGTTAAGGTACAAACACTTCCTCCAACAGATGCGGCCAAATATCACTCGCGCAGAGTTTATTACCAGGGTCAGGTTTGGGTTGGATCACAGCATGTCTTGAAGCCAACTGACTGGGGCTGGCTACTAACAGATCAAGGTTTTGAACCACGAAAAATGGATTTAATGGCAGCACCCGAGTTTCTGCTCAAAATAATACGGTGTCAGTGTAAAGGGGACTGCGACAGTCTACGCTGTAGTTGCAGAAAGAATGGTATGGATTGTTCCAGTGCTTGTGTAGGATGTAAAGGTACATCATGTAGCAACTCTTCTACTGGTTCCATAGATATTGACACCACACTGGATGAATCCGTAACCACATAGTGCTGAAAGGTAATGTCCAACTTCCTTCACAAACATGTATGCATTGATAAAAGTATTAACATAATCCCATTTTACGAAGCTCCAATTATTTCAGTGCTGAACTAGCTTCATTAAACTGGGCCAGAAAATGAAAATCCATGTATTGCAATGCATTAGAAGCCTATATATGTGCAAACTATGTCATGATTCAAAAGTCCCATAACTGCATTAAGTGTTACAACAATTTGGCAGTATTCATATGATAATGAAACAGATTATCTGGATACCGCAAACAAATGTATGCTTATTTTCCCCCTTAAATGGTGATTTTCTCATTAAATTACATTCTGTATGGTATCTCAGTGATGCACAAGGTTTGCAATAACACTTTCTAACTCCTTGCTATCGGTTTTCCGCTATTTGTGATACATATATAGAGTCTAACTCAAACATTGAGGGAAAAGTCGAGAATCAATGCAAAAATGGTCATTTCCGGTGGTCCGATTTTGTCCTATTTTGGATATGTTATGTAGGGATAACCCAAGAATAAGATAAAACAAAAAAAACCTTCTGTTGCAATTTGTCCTAGGTTCGCCTATTTTTCAGGTTATCTTTACTGGACTACTAGTTTGATATCCAACAATAAAATAAAGTTTAAACATATTAACATTACAATTATACACACAAAGAAAACAGATTGTCACATGAATAAGCATATTTCCATGTATGCACCAACATGCTGTTCAACGTTTTTAACTTTGGGTCCTACAAGAGGTTTCCGGTTTAGAGAGGTAAACTTGTGTTAAAAGATGCATAAATCATGGGACCGTGGAAAACGTCCAGTTTTAAGAGAATTCCGATTTAGAGAGGGTCTGGTATTGAGGGGTTTCACAGCATATATACATATATAATGATGTATATATACATGTATTTCTGCACTGAAAGATAAAACAAATGGAGATATTGGATCACCCTGTCTACATCCTCTTGTCAAAAAAATGTGAAGCAAATTCATTTACAAGGACAAACAGTATATTGCATGGGACAATATTTCAAAATCTTAGGTACAGCATATACCACAAGTAGGTTCAGATGATTGTTACCTAGGTAACTGATTGTTCAGTTACATGAATTACATTTTTGTATCCTGGCTACTCAACTGAAACTTCCATTAAAGTTACATTTTAATGAAAGTAGTTTCAACAGAACTGCAAGATCCAAAATCAAGTAAAAAGAGTTTATTTCAGTTAATTAAAACCAGTTTCTTTGATACTTGGTAATTATTTTTAGAACATGTAATGGTTTACCACTTAACCAATTTGGCGGTTCATGTGAATTAAAATGTTTGTAACCGACACACAAACAGAACAGCGGTTTGCGTGAAATACTGTGCCCTGATATTGACATTCACTACTTTATGTTAAAGGGTGGGATTTAGGTCAGTCGGTTGAGTGCTTGCCTCACGTGCTTGGATCCAGTTAACTGATTGGTTTTTTCTCTCTTTCCAACCAGTGCACCACAACTGGTCAAAGGCTGTGGTATGTGCTTTCCTGTCTATGGGAAAGTGCATATAAGAGATCCTTTGCTGCTAATGAAAAAATGTAATGAGTTTCATCTGATGAATTATGTGTCAGGTTTACCAAATGTTTGACATCCAACAGGCGATGTTTAATTAATCAATTCTCTCTAGTGGTGTTGTTAAACAAAACAAACTTTAAACTTTTACTTTATGTTAATTTACTAATAACTAATTACCTTGCTTAAAATAAGAAACATAAAGAGAATCATTGCAGCTGCATCAAAACAAACGAAGTAAAAAAATCGCTTTTCCAAGGATGTGTAGAGTGCATTCTGGAAAGAAGACAGTAATATTCCATTACATAAACATGCATATTGGAATACCAAGTACAGCTGAATATTTTTAATATCACTGTTCACACAGCATCAAAACTAGACAAAACATCCAATTTACCGTAAACATAAAATAAAAATAATCTAAATTGATGTGATTTTGTTGTGGTCAGTACACTAACACAGCACACCCCAGAATTTTGCATGGGCATCCTAGCCACCTTTCTTTCTACACAATGTCAAGTGTCACAAATGCCATATACTACATGTACACTGTTGACTAAACAAATGCACCTAGCCACCTTTCTTTCTACACAATGTCAAGTGTCACAACTGCCATATATACTACATGTACACTGCTAACTAAACAATACACCTAGCCACCTTTCTTTCTACACAATGTCAAGTGTCACAACTGCCATATATACTACATGTACACTGTTAACTAAACGATGCACCTAGTCACCTTTGTTTCTACACAATGTCAAGTGTCACAACTGTCATATACTACATGTACACTGTTGACTAAACAATGCACCTAGCCACCTTTCTTTCTACACAATGTCAAGTGTCACAACTGCCATATACTACATATACACTGTTGACTAAACAATGCACCTAGCCACCTTTGTTTCTACACAATGTCAAGTGTCACAAATGCCATATACTACATGTACACTGTTGACTAAACAAATGCACCTAGCCACCTTTCTTTCTATACAATGTCAAGTGTCACAACTATCATATATACTACATGTATACTGCTGATTAAACAATGTGCTGGGGTGTCATTTCAAGAAAATGATCTCCTTTATTTTATTTCTGTTCAGTATTCTGCTATATCTCAACTGGATGTTTCATTCTCTTATTTTCAGTCATCAACTTCAAATTACAGTAGCTAGCTGATGTGTTTCGTGTGCTCAAGTTGATAAAAATTCTTTTGTTCACTCACTCACTCAGATACATGCTGAGGACAATATTAAAAAATAAATAAATAAATAAATAAAACAAATGAAAATTTACAAGCCCAATAAGGAAATGGTCCAGTCCTCTATAACAATGATGAGGTTCGATGATAGTGAACTATAAAGGCTGACCCGAAACTGATGAAACCAGTGAACTACAAATAATGTAGCTGACCCGAAACTGGTCCATGAAACCAGTGCTGTCATTCAGAATTACAAATACATGTAGCTGGAGGAAATTTAATTACAGGAAGCAAACTACATTTGTATAAACAATGACCCAAAACTGGTCCATGAAACCAGTGCTGTCATTCAGAATTACAAATACATGTAGCTGGAGGAAATTTAATTACAGGAAGCAAACTACATTTGTATAAACAATGACCCAAAACTGGTCTATGAAACCAGTGCTGTCATTCAGAATTACAAATACATGTAGCTGGAGGAAATTTAATCACAGGAAGCAATTAGCATCTGCTGTCAATGTCAGGTGATAGAATCAGGTTAATATCGAAGATCAAGAACTTGATGCGCAGTCAGTCTGGGATCAATTCCCGTCGGTGAGCCCATTGGGCTATTTCTCGCTCCAGCCAGTGCACCATATGACTGGTATATCAAAGGTCTGTGGGATAGCATATAAAATATCCCTTGCTGCTAATCGAAAAGAGTAGCCCATGAAGTGGCAACAGCGGGTTTCATCTCTCAATATCTGTGTGGTCCTTAACCATACGTCCGTCGCCATATAACCGTAAATAAAAAGTGTTGAGTGCGTCATTAAATAACACATGGCCTTGGTGGCGTCGTGGTTAGGCCATCGGTCTACAGGCTGGTAGGTACTGGGTTCGGATCTCAGTCGAGGCATGGGATGTTTAATCCAGATACCGACTCCAAACCCTGAGTGAGTGCTCCGCATGACTCAATTGGTAGGTGTAAACCACTTGCACCGACCAGTGATCCATAACTGGTTCAACAAAGGCCATGGTTTGTGCTATCCTGCCTGTGGGAAGCGCAAATAAAAAATCCCTTGCTGCTAATCGGAAGAGTAGCCCATGAAGTGGCGACAGCGGGTTTCCTCTCAAAATCTGTGTGGTCCTTAACCATATGTCTGACGCCATATAACCATAAATAAAATGTGTTGAGTGCGTCGTTAAATAAAACATTTTTTTTTTTTTTTTCTTTAAATAAAACATTTCCTCCTCCTTTCTTCGAAGCTCAAGAAAGAACTAATTCCATGTGTAAATCTTAAATACTAATGTTATGCAATAAGGATTAATAACAGCCATAATAGATCATAATATTATCATATTTTGTAGGAGATATCGCTGGCACTATAATTTGCGATATCTCCTGCAATATCTTCTTATAATCTTGATTGGTCAAATTTTAATCACAAGACAATGTTTTTTTTTTACGTCACTGTGTTTCAGCGCTAAACCTACCATTAATGACGTCACACCACTGCCGTTTTGCTAGTTAACGAGTCTACCGCTGACATTCAACCCACATTACTGACATTGTTTACAACTGTCGCAAATGAAAAGAATGATAATGGAAGATAAAAAGAATACCCCCTCGTGTCTTGTGATATCATAATTTATCAGTACTTGTTGATAAAGTATAAAAATCCTCAGCAAGCCTCTGATTTCATACTTTTATCAATCGTGCTGATAAATTATGATATCACAAGACACTCAGGGAGTCTCCTCTATATATCAAGCGGCAAACAACATTAAATGGACAGTAAAAAACTCCCACCTGCCACTACAGGTATCTCACTTGTATTGTTTTTATACAGATGAGCACACAAACATTACCTTGTGTAGCAGCACTTGAAATTAGCGACAGAAGTCTGCAGTACCACTAAAAAACTGTTGCAAGATTGATCTACAACAGCATTTTTATCATTACTGTGTATTTTTACTTTGTTATTATCTGTATTATTATTGCTGTAGCAAGGTGACTTACATTTCAAGAGCTCGTATAGCAATTAAACCACAAAATTGTTTACTTTTCTAACTTAGAATAAGACCATAACCCCTGTAACATTATTCTACATACAAAAAACATAAACATCTGCATGGCCCCCATTTTACGAAGCAATCTTGGCACCAAGGTAGTTATGCACTTAAAGTGATCTTGACACCAAGGTAGTTACATGTATGCACTTAAAGTGATCTTGACACCAAGGTAGTTATGCACTTAAAGCGATCTTGGCACCAAGGTAGTTATGCACTTAAAGTGATCTTGACACCAAGGTAGTTATGCACTTAAAGTGATCTTAGCACCAAGGTAGTTATGCACTTAAAGTGATCTTGGCACCAAGGTAGTTACATGTATGCACTTAAAGTGATCTTGGCACCAAGGTAGTTACATGTATGCACTTAAAGTGATCTTGACACCAAGGTAGTTATGCACTTAAAGTGATCTTGACACCAAGGTAGTTATGCACTTGAAGTGATCTTAGCACCAAGGTAGTTATGCACTTGAAGTGATCTTGGCACCAAGGTAGTTATGCACTTAAAGCGATCTTGGCACCAAGGTAGTTGTGCACTTACAGCGATCTTGGCGCCAAGGTAGTTGTGCACTTACAGCGATCTTGGCGCCAAGGTAGTTGTGCACTTACAGCGATCTTGGCGCCAAGGTAGTTGTGCACTTACAGCGATCTTGGCACCAAGGTAGTTGTGCACTTACAGCGATCTTGGCACCAAGGTAGTTGTGCACTTACAGTGATCTTGGCACCAAGGTAGTTGTGCACTTAAAGCGATCTTGGCACCAAGGTAGTTGTGCACTTAAAGCGATCTTAGTTATGTACTTAAGCTGATCTTAGCGCCAAGGTAGTTATGCACTTAAGGTGATCTTAGCACCAAGGTAGTTATGCACTTAAAGTGATCTTGACACCAAGGTAGTTATGCACTTAAAGCGATCTTGGCACCAAGGTAGTTATGCACTTACAGCGATCTTGGCACCAAGGTAGTTATGCACTTACAGCGATCTTGGCGCCAAGGTAGTTGTGCACTTACAGCGATCTTGGCGCCAAGGTAGTTGTGCACTTACAGCGATCTTGGCGCCAAGGTAGTTGTGCACTTACAGCGATCTTGGCGCCAAGGTAGTTGTGCACTTACAGCGATCTTGGCGCCAAGGTAGTTGTGCACTTACAGCGATCTTGGCGCCAAGGTAGTTGTGCACTTACAGCGATCTTGGCGCCAAGGTAGTTGTGCACTTACAGCGATCTTGGCGCCAAGGTAGTTGTGCACTTAAAGCGATCTTGGCGCCAAGGTAGTTGTGCACTTACAGTGATCTTGGCGCCAAGGTAGTTGTGCACTTACAGCGATCTTGGCACCAAGGTAGTTGTGCACTTAAAGCGATCTTAGTTATGTACTTAAGCTGATCTTAGCGCCAAGGTAGTTATGCACTTAAGGTGATCTTAGCACCAAGGTAGTTATGCACTTAAGGTGATCTTAGCACCAAGATAGTTATGCACTTAAGGTGATCTTAGCACCAAGGTAGTTATGCACTTAAAGCGATCTGGGCACCAAGGTAGTTAAGCACTTAAAGCGATCTTGGCACCAAGGTAGTTATGCACTTAAAGCGATCTTGGCGCCAAGGTAGTTGTGCACTTACAGCGATCTTGGCACCAAGGTAGTTGTGCACTTACAGCGATCTTGGCACCAAGGTAGTTGTGCACTTACAGTGATCTTGGCACCAAGGTAGTTGTGCACTTAAAGTGATCTTGGCACCAAGGTAGTTGTGCACTTAAAGCGATCTTAGTTATGTACTTAAGCTGATCTTAGCGCCAAGGTAGTTATGCACTTAAGGTGATCTTAGCACCAAGGTAGTTATGCACTTAAAGTGATCTTGACACCAAGGTAGTTATGCACTTGAAGTGATCTTAGCACCAAGGTAGTTATGCACTTAAAGTGATCTTGGCACCAAGGTAGTTATGCACTTAAAGCGATCTTGGCACCAAGGTAGTTATGCACTTAAAGCGATCTTAGCACCAAGGTAGTTATGCACTTACAGCGATCTTGGCACCAAGGTAGTTATGCACTTACAGCGATCTTGGCGCCAAGGTAGTTGTGCACTTACAGCGCACTTCTTGGCGCCAAGGTAGTTGTGCACTTACAGCGATCTTGGCGCCAAGGTAGTTGTGCACTTACAGCGATCTTGGCGCCAAGGTAGTTGTGCACTTAAAGCGATCTTGGCGCCAAGGTAGTTGTGCACTTACAGCGATCTTGGCGCCAAGGTAGTTGTGCACTTACAGCGATCTTGGCGTCAAGGTAGTTGTGCACTTACAGCGATCTTGGCACCAAGGTAGTTGTGCACTTACAGCGATCTTGGCACCAAGGTAGTTGTGCACTTACAGCGATCTTGGCACCAAGGTAGTTGTGCACTTAAAGCGATCTTGGCACCAAGGTAGTTGTGCACTTAAAGCGATCTTAGTTATGTACTTAAGCTGATCTTAGCGCCAAGGTAGTTATGCACTTAAGGTGATCTTAGCACCAAGATAGTTATGCACTTAAGGTGATCTTAGCACCAAGGTAGTTATGCACTTAAAGCGATCTGGGCACCAAGGTAGTTAAGCACTTAAAGCGATCTTGGCACCAAGGTAGTTATGCACTTAAAGCGATCTTGGCACCAAGGTAGTTATGCACTTAAAGCGATCTTGGCACCAAGGTAGTTATGCACTTAAAGTGATCTTGGCACCAAGGTAGTTATGCACTTAAATTGATCTTGGCACCAAGGTAGTTATGCACTTAAAGTGATCTTGGCACCAAGATTGCTTCGTAAAACAGAGCCCATGAGTTACCACTCTTTACTTTGATGGGTCTGAAAGGGGAAGCAACTCTCATTTAAACCTCATTTAAACATGAAACACACTACATGAACGATATGGTATAACGGCAGTCAGTTCTTGATGCCGGAACCAACCCCGTTTTTACACTCTGTTTGAGAGTTGGACTGTCACACAGAGAACATTTTGTTTAGTATCGAGTCGCGATTCGCTATGCATGTTTCAGAGATTGCTACACAATTTAAAAACATTAAACAATAGTTGCGATCAATTTTCAATTGACTAGAAATATCGCTAATCAAGATATTGAAAACAAAACGTTCCCTGTCACCCTCTTTCTGCACTGCATAACCAAACAGTTCTGATTCCGACAAAATAAAATAAAGAAAACAGGAACTCTTTTCAATCAAACTATATTTGTTACCTATGCGTACAAGCCATTTATAGGCTGAAATATCAGTATGAGCATTAACAAATTTATATAAAAACACCATGTTGATGTAGAAGTGCAAACAGTCACACCTCATTATAACACCAACCTTGGGTTTCCAACTGATTTTGGCATTGAAACAAGTTGGGTGGTATGATGAATGTTATGAATTCCATTCGGGTACATGCACCAAACCCCAATATCAGCCCCAAAATACCCTGCTTCTATAATAACAGTGTTCGAGATTAACGGTATCCCGATATCCCGGGAATACCAGAATTTAATTTTGGATACTCAAGAACCCACTGTTACCCAGTATCCCACTGGGATGCCATATAATACTAAATTCTTAGGTGGGATACCAGATTTTGAAATGTTAGTATCCAACTGGGATACTGGCCAAAATTTTAATTTCGAACACTGAATAATAAAAAAATTAAATAAATGTATATACATGTACCGTACATGTGTACATGTATATATGTAATTCGCCACACTTTTATATTTATTGTATCAAATATGTGGCAGATATAAAATATTTCAAACCAGACCTCTGAAAATTGCGAGAATGATCGTTTTGCATGTTCGCGCGAATAAAATTTTGCAAACCTATATTTTGTCCGCATGAAATTTGGATCGCCATTTACTTGGATATAACGTCGGGTTATGCAAAAAGGAAATGCGTTACCTAGATTTATTTCTGTGTAACCAATAAATGGGTCACGCAGATTTTTAATTCTCACAGACCTGCAAACACATTGATCTTAAACCATCAGTCGGTTGATTGCTAGCTTAAGGTGCTTGCGCCGCAAGGATCGAATCACCTCGGTGGATCCATTCAACTGATTGGGTTTTTTCTTGTTCCAACCAGTGCACGACAACTGGTCAAAGACCGTGGTATGTGCTATCCTGTATGTGGGAACTTGCATTTAAAAGATCCCTTGCTGCATTAGAAAAAAATGCAGTGGGATTCCTCTGATGACTATGTGTCAGAATTACTAAATGGAGAACATTTATGTACTGTAATACATAATACATTTAAGTAAAGACTACTGGTGCTGGAGCGTTTTTAGGGATAAGTGGGAACAGCGGTATACCAGGGGATGGGGGACGTTATAATGAGGTTTTACTGTACACTTGTTTGTTTTATTACATACCTCTTCAGATGGTTTATACTCCTGATAACCGGTATCAACTGTTAAAATATTAAAAACAAAATAATGTGAGAAAAACAGAGAGAGAGAGAGAGAGAGAGAGAGAGAGAGAGAGAGAGAGAGAGAGAGAGAGAGAGAGAGAGAGAGAGAGAGGAGAGAGAGGGAGAGGGAGAGAGAGAGACAGACATATGGACAGAGACAAAGAGACATGTAAGTCTAGACATGATGTAACTGACATAAACAATGACATGAATAAAAAATTTAGGAGAATGATATTTTGATCTCCTTGTTTTTAAAAGTCATGTTTTGGGGTTATTTGGGGGGGGAAGTATATGGAGGGGAATGGGAACATTCCTAGTTTGAAAATCAGAATTCCCTGCTTTATATTTTTATTTTATGCACAATTACAGACAATTCTATGTTAAAATTAAAACAAATATATATCAATTAAATAGTAAATTTTCTAAAATTAATGTTAAAAAATAAAATCTTGAAAGCAATGCTGGCTACAGGATTTTAAGAAAGAAAAGGCTGGTAGGGCCAAAAGAGGTGCTGAATGGAATATTGGTACTAAATATGGGTAAGGGACAGCAGGGACATTTAGGCTAGGGTAAAATGTATTGCCAAAGAGTGGGTGACAGTATTTTGAGGTGAGGACCCCCTTAATTTCAGTCATGTAAATCACTCACCAGTATCTAAGATGGTCAGAGCTGCATCATATTTTTCCCTGACCAACGGATTCTTCAGAGACTGTATAATCCTTCTCTTTTGCTTATCCATACTGACCAACTGGTCCATCCAGTCAGAGGCAGAGATGTCAAAGATCTGTCCACCAAACAACGCATAGAAGGGATCAGCCTGTTTGGACATTGGTTTGGTATCTAGTTTCATCCCTGTAATAAAAACGTACGTAAACATCTAACGAGGAAATGAAAGGAACAGTTACTGAAGGACACTACACAGATCTATTTAATGTCTATAGTCCATCCCATCCTTCTACAAAAGTGTTTTTATATTAATAATTTCTGTTTGGTTTGACAAGCAGGAAAAGAACAAGTGTTTTGGAAATAACAACCCCCCAAAAAATTCCAACTATTTTTGTGTCCAAGTTACAAAGCAATTGGCTAAGAAATAAATAACAAGCAGTAAATTTCATAGTAGGATAAAAGGCATTCCCTGTGGGACGGACTATAACATGATCATTATTTTCATACTTGATCAAGTTAAAAGTTTGTTTTGCCATCGATCAGAGCACATTGATTAATTATACATCGGCTATTGGATGTCAAACATTTGGTAATTCTGACATGTAGTCAGCAGAGGAAACCTGCTACATTTTTTCTAATGCAGCAAAGGGATCTTTTATATGCACTTTCCTACAGACAGGAAAACACATACCACGGCCTTTGACCAGTTATGGTGCACCGGTTGGAACGAGAAAAAACCTAATCAGGTGAATGGATTCACCAGGGGTGTGCGCAGGAAATTTTGCAGGGAGGGGGGGGGGTTGAGGTGTCTGGCGAAGCACGTGGCAGGGGATCTTGGGGGCCCTCCCCCCAAAAAATTTGAAAAATTGACCCCTTCTAGGGCTATTCTGGGGTGTTTTCTGCTGGCTAGCTGAGCTGCTTTCTGACCACATTATTTTGGAAAGAAATTACATTAAAAATCGGGATATGAATTTTTTTTTCGCCTAGAGCAGTGGGGGTTGTGACCCCCAACCCCCCCCCCCCCCGCGCACGCGCCTGTTCACTGAGGTGGTTCAAGTCTGCAACACAAGCGAGCACTCAACTGACTGAGCTAAATCTCCCCCCTTCATACTTGGTCAAGAAAAAGCAAGAGGTATATAGTACATATTTAGTGTTTTCCCTAACTTGTTTTAGCATGGTGCAGCACCATGCCTCAACAGTCTAGCGCAATCTTACCTTAATCAGTGCCGTGCTGCCCTCAGATTAAATATAGTTTAATAGTTAATTCTAAAATTGCCTTTATAAAACACTCAGAAACTGTATTATTAAAGAATAAAATATGTCTGTTATATATTTTGCCATTAATTTATTAAAGCCAGCACATTAATTAAATTTATTTTTATTTCAATTGATTCGTTTTTGTCTTTAATGAAAAAAGGTAGGCCTACCTTGAAAATGCCCCCAAAAGAAGAAAAACACTTAGTACCAGGGGATCTTGGGGGCCCTCCCCCCAAAAAATTTGAAAAATTGACCCCTTCTAGGGCTATTCTGGGGTGTTTTCTGCTGGCTAGCTGAGCTGCTTTCTGACCACATTATTTTGGAAAGAAATTACATTAAAAATCGGGATATGAATTTTTTTTTCGCCTAGAGCAGTGGGGGTTGTGACCCCCACCCCCCCCCCCCCCCCCCCCCCGCGCACGCGCCTGTTCACTGAGGTGGTTCAAGTCTGCAACACAAGCGAGCACTCAACTGACTGAGCTAAATCTCCCCCCTTCATACTTGGTCAAGAAAAAGCAAGAGGTATATAGTACATATTTAGTGTTTTCCCTAACTTGTTTTAGCATGGTGCAGCACCATGCCTCAACAGTCTAGCGCAATCTTACCTTAATCAGTGCCGTGCTGCCCTCAGATTAAATATAGTTTAATAGTTAATTCTAAAATTGCCTTTATAAAACACTCAGAAACTGTATTATTAAAGAATAAAATATGTCTGTTATATATTTTGCCATTAATTTATTAAAGCCAGCACATTAATTAAATTTATTTTTATTTCAATTGATTCGTTTTTGTCTTTAATGAAAAAAGGTAGGCCTACCTTGAAAATGCCCCCAAAAGAAGAAAAACACTTAGTACATGTCTATATCAAAGAGTGAGGGAGAGTGAGGAAGAGAGTTAGAGGGTGGTGGGTAGGAAGTAAGGACATTGTCATAGCCCAGTGGTTAAATGCTCCCATGATGCACAATCAGTCTAGGAATGACCCCCATTAGTGGGGACATTGGGCTATTTCTTGTTCTAGCCAGTGCTTGAGAACTGGTGTAACAATTAAAGGACATGGTATGTACCATCCTGTCTCTGGGATGTTGCATATAGAAAGAAATGTTTTATTTAACGACGCACTCAACACATTTTATTTACGGTTATATGGTGTCAGACATATGGTTAAGGACCACACAGATTTTGAGAGGAAACCCGCTGTCACCACTACATGGGCTACTCTTTCCGATTAGCAGCAAGGGATCTTTTATTTGAGCTTCCCACAGGCAGGATAGCACAAACCATGGCCTTTGTTGAACCAGTTATGGATCACTGGTCGGTGCAAGTGGTTTACACCTACCCATTGAGCCTTGCGGAGCACTCACTCAGGTTTTGGAGTCAGTATCGGGATTAAAAATCCCATTCCTTGACTCGGATCCGAACCCAGCACCTACCAGCTTGTAGACCAAGGCCGGTGTGTTGCATATAGATATCTTGCTACTAACTGAAAAGAGTAGCTCATAGCAGGGCTTCTAGATAGCTTAACCACTACCTACTTACCAGCCTTATGTCTGACAGCTTAAACACTACCTACCTACCAGCCTTATATGTCTGATAGCTTAACCACTACCTACCTACCAGCCTTATGTCTGATAGCTTAACCACTACCTAACTACCAGCCTTATGTCTAATAGCTTAACCACTACCTACCTACCAGCCGTATGTCAAAAAGCTTAACCACTACCTACCTACCAGCCATGTGTCTGATAGCTTAACCACTACCTACCTACCAGCCTTATGTCCGATAGCTTAACCACTACCTACCTACCAGCCATATGTCCGATAGCTTAACCACTACCTACCTACCAGCCTTATGTCCGATAGCTTAACCACTACCTACCTACCAGCCTTATGTCCGGTAGCTTAACCACTACCTACCTACCAGCCTTATGTCCGATAGCTTAACCACTACCTACCTACCAGCCTTATGTCCGATAGCTTAACCACTACCTACCTACCAGCCTTATGTCCGATAGCTTAACCACTACCTACCTACCAGCCATGTGTCCGATAGCTTAACCACTACCTACCTACCAGCCTTGTGTCCGATAGCTTAACCACTACCTACCTACCAGCCATGTGTCCGATAGCTTAACCACTACCTACCTACCAGCCTTATGTCCGATAGCTTAACCACTACCTACCTACCAGCCTTATGTCTGATAGCTTAACCACTACACCACCAAAGCCAGTGTTAAAATGTTATGAGCCACTGTGATTGCAACTCCTGCAATTGCCCACAACAGTTTTAATTTTCGACGGCATTTTTTTGCCTTGGACTATATTCAGGGTTTTTTCAATGGCATGTTTTTTTTGCTGTAGACATTTTCTTAATTGTAAAGGTTGGATTGACGTGGAAAATTGTAGTGCCTTACACCTTGATATCGAGATGTGAGCCCAGTACCTACCAGCTTTATGTCCGATAGATTAACCACTACGCCACCAAAGCCAGTGTTAAAAGGTTAGGACCCACTCAGATTAACATAAAAAATTGTAGGCCTACCGTAAGTCAGTTTTTGTAAACCTGATATGATCTCAAGACCTTGAGATGTTTGTGAACATACGGGTGACCAGGTATAATACCATAACCAAACTGAAAGTTGGACTGATCCACCACATACCTACTTAAAATATCTTTCTAGATCTTACCACACTTTTGAATGGTCTTGGGACTGCACTCGGTACTGTGAAACAACACAAATCTCGAAGCAGATGTGGTGGTCATTTTGGCAAAATCCAGAAACTTGCAGGTGCAGTCTAACTGGTGTTTACGGATATCACTGAAATTCAATCAAGATGTCAAGTATAAGACATATTTTTGATGG
This sequence comes from Gigantopelta aegis, assembly GCF_016097555.1. Lineage (NCBI taxonomy): Eukaryota > Metazoa > Mollusca > Gastropoda > Neomphalida > Peltospiridae > Gigantopelta > Gigantopelta aegis. Next base: position 24,791,263 of record NC_054711.1, read on the forward strand.
ATACACAATTAGGGATAGAGTGCAACTTTACGAAATGGGTGCTAAACTATTGCGAAATACTCCGACATAGATCACTGAAATGCTATGGACAGATTGTTCATGGTTTCACCAAAAAAGTGTATTTTAACAGCTTTAAAGTCAAGGAACAAGGTTGTACATTACTGTAACCATTGCATGCTTCAGTTTGTTTTGTTTAACGACACCACTAGAGCACACTGATTTGTTAATCATCGGCTACTGGATGTCAAAAATATGGTCATTTTGACAGTCATAGAGGAAACCTGCTACATTTTTTTCATTAGTAACAAGGGATCTTTTATATGCACCATCCCACAGACAGGATAGCACATACCACAGCCTTTGATATACCTGTCATGGTGCACTGGCTGGAACGAGAAATAGCCCAGTGGGCCCACCGACGGGGATCGATCTCAAACTGACCGCACATCAAGTGAGCACTTTACCACTGGGCTATATCCCACCCCTTGCATGCTTAATTGCCTGCAACAAGTGACTTTGGATGTACAATAAGAAAATTGTTCTAATAACTTATCAGACTGGACAAAAGGTGGACTGCAAATTACAATTAATATTATATAATTTTCAGGCCTTCGGATGTCATAAAAAGCATCATTTCTAGCATCATTATTGGAAGCATATCTGTAAAATCTCGGAACCAAAATCCCCCCCCCCCCCCACCCAAGATTCTTATATTGAGTACAAGTACTAATTCAATGAAAATAATATACATATATAATAAAACAGTTTCCGATGGGTTCCCATGATCACATGACACGGAACCGAAAGTGTTTCCCATGAAATTTGAAATCCTATATGGCCTGATTTTATTATATTAGTGATCACTCCCGGTCACCTCCACACTCACCTGCAAAGGTTTAGGAGAGTGGCAAATTGATGATCTCAGTTTTTGACAGTGACAAATTGATTATTTTGCAGTAAAATTTGTAATAAATGTTTCATTAAAACCTTTATTTGATTGCTCACCTAACACTATTTCAAAAGATTGGTCTACAACTAACCTTGATTTTGCTCATGGTGAAGACTGATATACTGAACAAAGGGTTAATGTAGAGCCCTGAATGATCTCAGTTCTCAATGTATTTATCTTTTCTGTTGAGTTAATGTAGAGCTCTGAATGATCTCAGTTCACAATGTATTTATATTTTCTGTTGAGTTAATGTAGAGCCCTGAATGATCTCAGTTCTCAATGTATTTATCTTTTCTGTTGAGTTAATGTAGAGCTCTGAATGATCTCAGTTCACAATGTATTTATCTTTTCTGTTGAGTTAATGTAGAGCCCTGAATGATCTCAGTTCTCAATGTATTTATCTTTTCTGTTGATAGTTAATGTAGAGCCCTGAATGATCTCAGTTCTCAATGTATTTATCTTTTCTGTTGTTAATGTAGAGCCCTGAATGATCTCAGTTCTCAATGTATTTATCTTTTCTGCTGATAGTTAATGTAGAGCCCTGAATGATCTCAGTTCTCAATGTATTTATCTTTTCTGTTGAGTTAATGTAGAGCTCTGAATGATCTCAGTTCACAATGTATTTATCTTTTCTGTTGAGTTTATGTAGAGCCCTGAATGATCTCAGTTCTCAATGTATTTATCTTTTCTGTTGATAGTTAATGTAGAGCCCTGAATGATCTCAGTTCACAATGTATTTATCTTTTCTGTTGAGTTAATGTAGAGCCCTGAATGATCTCAGTTCTCAATGTATTTATCTTTTCTGTTGATAGTTAATGTAGAGCTCTGAATGATCTCAGTTCTCAATGTATTTATCTTTTCTGTTGAGTTAATGTAGAGCTCTGAATGATCTCAGTTCTCAGCGTATTTATCTTTTCTGTCGAGACTTAATGTAGAGCCTGGAATGATCTCAGTTCTCAATGTATTTATCTTTTCTGTTGAGTTAATGTAGAGCTCTGAATGATCTCAGTTCACAATGTATTTATCTTTTCTGTTGAGTTAATGTAGAGCCCTGAATGATGTCAGTTCTCAATGTATTTATCTTTTCTGTTGAGTTAATGTAGAGCTCTGAATGATCTCAGTTCTCAGCGTATTTATCTTTTCTGTCGAGACTTAATGTAGAGCCAAGAATGATCTCAGTTCTCAATGTATTTATCTTTTCTGTTGAGTTAATGTAGAGCTCTGAATGATCTCAGTTCTCAGCGTATTTATCTTTTCTGTCGAGAGTTAATGTAGAGCCCTGATGTTCTCAGTTAACAATGTATTTATCTTTTCTGTTGAGAGTTAATGTAGAGCCATGAATGATCTCAGTTCTCAATGTATTTATCTTTTCTGTTGAGTTTTAATGTAGAGCCCTAAATGATCTCAGTTATCAGTGTATTTATCTTTTTTGTTGAGAGTTAATGTAGAGCCCAGAATGATCTCAATTCTCAGTGTATGTATCTTTTTTGTTGAGAGTTAATGTAGAGCCCTAACGATTTAGGATGTATAATAAGAAAACTGTTCCAACAACTTCTATTAAGATATATATTCTATCAGTCTTCACCAGGATAGGCATGTGTGATCACTCCTGCTTACCTCCACACTCATCTGCAAAGGTTTAGGAGAGTGGCAAATTGATGATCTCAGTTCTCAATGTTCTTTTCTGTTGAGTTAATGTAGAGCCCTGAATTATCTCAGTTCTCAGTGTATTTATCTTTTCTGTTGAGAGTTAATGTAACGCCCTGAATGATCTCAGTTCTCAGTATATTTATCTTTTCTGTTGAGAGTTAATGTAGAGCTCTGAATGATCTCAGTTCTCAATGTATTTATCTTTTCTGTTGAGTTAATGTAGAGCTCTGAATGATCTCAGTTCTCAGCGTATTTATCTTTTCTGTCGAGACTTAATGTAGAGCCTGGAATGATCTCAGTTCTCAATGTATTTATCTTTTCTGTTGAGTTAATGTAGAGCTCTGAATGATCTCAGTTCACAATGTATTTATCTTTTCTGTTGAGTTAATGTAGAGCCCTGAATGATGTCAGTTCTCAATGTATTTATCTTTTCTGTTGAGTTAATGTAGAGCTCTGAATGATCTCAGTTCTCAGCGTATTTATCTTTTCTGTCGAGACTTAATGTAGAGCCAAGAATGATCTCAGTTCTCAATGTATTTATCTTTTCTGTTGAGTTAATGTAGAGCTCTGAATGATCTCAGTTCTCAGCGTATTTATCTTTTCTGTCGAGAGTTAATGTAGAGCCCTGAATGTTCTCAGTTAACAATGTATTTATCTTTTCTGTTGAGAGTTAATGTAGAGCCATGAATGATCTCAGTTCTCAATGTATTTATCTTTTCTGTTGAGTTTTAATGTAGAGCCCTAAATGATCTCAGTTATCAGTGTATTTATCTTTTTTGTTGAGAGTTAATGTAGAGCCCAGAATGATCTCAATTCTCAGTGTATGTATCTTTTTTGTTGAGAGTTAATGTAGAGCCCTAACGATTTAGGATGTATAATAAGAAAACTGTTCCAACAACTTCTATTAAGATATATATTCTATCAGTCTTCACCAGGAGAGGCATGTGTGATCACTCCTGCTTACCTCCACACTCATCTGCAAAGGTTTAGGAGAGTGGCAAATTGATGATCTCAGTTCTCAATGTTCTTTTCTGTTGAGTTAATGTAGAGCCCTGAATTATCTCAGTTCTCAGTGTATTTATCTTTTCTGTTGAGAGTTAATGTAACGCCCTGAATGATCTCAGTTCTCAGTATATTTATCTTTTCTGTTGAGAGTTAATGTAGAGCTCTGAATGATCTCAGTTCTCAATGTATTTATTTTTTCTGTTGAGAGTTAATGTAGAGCCCTGAATGATCTCAATTCTCAGTGTATTTATCTTTTTTCTGTTGAGAGTTAATGTAGAGCCCTGAATGATCTCAGTTCTCAGTGTATTTATATTTTTTGTTGAGTTAATGTAGAGCCCAGAATGATCTCAATTCTCAGTGTATTTATCTTTTTTCTGTTCAGAGTTAATGTAGAGCCCTGAATGATCTGTTCTCAGTGTATTTATCTTTTTTTGTTGAGAGTTAATGTAGAGCCAAGAATGATCTTAGTTCTCAGTGTATTTATCTTTTCTGTGGAGAGTTAATGTAGAGCCCTGAATGATCTCAGTTAACAATATATTTATCTTTTCTGTGGAGAGTTAATGTAAAACCCGGAATGATCTCAGTTAACAATATATTTATCTTTTCTATTGAGAGTTAATGTAGAGCCCTGAATATGATCTCAGTTCTCAATGAATTTATCTTATCTGTTGAGAGTTAATGTATAGCTCTGAATGATATCAGTTCTCAATGTATTTATCTTTTCTGTTGAGAGTTAATGTAAAGCCCTGAATGATCTCTGATATTTCCAATACCATGAAATGAATTTTTCATGGCTTAAAAAAATGTACCTCTGACAAGTAAATGTTATGGAGACAAGCTCTAGTGTATTTTTAAGAACCTTTCCCCATTTCAACATCATACTCTTGTTTCACTCTAACTTTATCCAAATGTTACAGGTTTTTAGATTAACCAAACATAGTGTCCATTTTTACAACATGTTGAAACTAGGGCCTGTGACTTTAAGAAGGTTAGCATAGCAATTTTTTTTTAAACATATATAATTATTTTCTTTTGAATTTTTTTTACTCAAGTTTAGCATCAATTCAGCATCCTTCATGTAATAAAACAATTAATGTCCATGTCATTTAGAGACTAGTTTAATAAAAATTGTCAATACATCACTTTTAAGAAAATAGTTTCATTGCAGATAACTTAGTTTCCATATATGCTACCGATAGGTAATTCTACCAACTGACAGCAGACATTTGGCCAACTATCTGCTGTCACGACTTCTATGGCTGTCCAGTTGCTAGTCTGAGTGCTCTTACAACTTGATTCTCATCGTATAACCCATTAGTTGTTAATCTGAGTGCACCTGTCATAAGTCGGGAGTTGGGGAAATTACAATGTAACTGTCGAGTTGGCCAACTTTCTGTTGCCAGTTGGTAGTCTGAGACTAGTATGGTTAGTCACAAAAAGGGGTATACATTGGCCCGAGTCTCCAGGACTAAGAATCTCTTTGTATACATTACATGACTTTAAAAAACAGATTCTGACAGATAGATTAGTGGAGGAAACAAACTCACATCACCAGGGGTCCATTTTGCTGTTTTACACAGGTCGCAAATCTCGGCAAATCTGAGTTGTCCAACCGAAGACATTCGAGTACACGGTTCTCAATACCACAGCCATCGAAACAAACTGAGAGGGGCTTTCCTCTTGTCGCCACCCATAGGGCATTCAACAAGAGAAGAGCAAATAGCAATATTCTGTAAAAAAAAAAAAATTAATAAAATAAAATAAAAATTAATAATTGTCTGTGTGTGTGGCATAGCAAACCATTTTTGTTTTTACTATATTAAAGTTTTAAAAATCATCCATATATACATAGTACATACACATTGTGTGTTGCCTCCCCCACCCCAATATATGCATGTATAAATAAATAGATTTACTAAACCTTTATTCAAAAGCGGAATTTTGAAAGGTTTCATAAATGAAGTTTTTGACAAGCATTCCGAGAGAAGTGCTAAAATAGTACATGTCCCCTACCTGGCCCATCAAATTTTTGTACTTCCTAACTTCAAGGGTGATAACTGTGAAAAACGAGTATATTTCCATGAAAGTTAAACATCTGTAAAAGAACATGATACAGCTATACATAAAATCCCATCTCAATATCCCTCCCCCCCAAAAAAAAACAGAAAAGAAAAAAGTCTGGAAAACAAAATTTCATATCTTCTATGTTCAAGGGTTATAATTCTGTGAAACATTGGTAATTAAAATTTAAACTTGATCTGTAACAGAATATAATAAAGTTATACACCAAATTTCTGCTCAATTTCTTGAGACATTAAAATGTGAAACTATAATTCAAGATTATCAAAACAGAGGACTAGGAATGATTAATATTTCAATTTATATAACAGCCTTAAAATCAACATGGATTAGAAGACTACTTACAAATGATTCAAAATGGATACATCTTTTTTCATCTATTACAAAGGTATCAATACATGATTTAATTATATATGGGGATCAATTTTTTTGCAAGAAAATGCAAAATACAAGTAATCCTTTTTAGAAAGATGTTCTTGAAAGCTGGCGAAAAATTCAATGTGAAGAAATCATTGAAAGTATAGACGACATAGTTGGTGTCAATATTTGGCACAACAGTAAAATATTTAGAGAATAACTAACGAGCTACGAGGAATTATGAATTATCTGTCCCGCCTTTGGCGAGGGTTTTACAACATTCATTCACGAGGGACAGATAATTTGTAACTCCTCGTAGCGAGTTGGTTATTCTCTTTATTACCCATTGTCAATTTTAACTGATTTTTAATGTAAAAATATTCCTCTGCAGTCTACAACAAAGCCATCAGCCATTACGTCATATAATCTTACGCACATTACATGACTTAATGTAAGTGACGTTATAGCATAACGGCATTCTTGTTACAGCCAAATGTTTACAGTACAAAATAATACAACTGTATTTACATTTGAAAATAATAATTTTTATATATTACTAAAGCCGCTGCTTATTAAACTATACCATTTCATGTTTACGAAACAAATGAGTCTATTTGTTTTTGTAAATCTTTGTAGATCGTATAACGTATGTGTAATCTGACTCATGAACGGAAACATTATATGAATGAAAGTGAAGTTCCGGCCATGCCAAGCAACCAACCAAACGTCGTGATTTTTAAGCCAGCCAATCAGTGGCTGTAGAAGCAATCTGCACACTGTGCAGAGATCGAAAAAATATTACCCTGTATATTTGAGCCCATATGGGTAATAATAAAAGATAAAAAATCTATTTTCTACAAAAAGTATGCCGAAAAGGGAATTATTTTTATAAATGATTTAATTGGTGTACATGGTGGCTTTCTAACTGTTGACGAATTTATGGTGAAGTATAATATAATTTTTATTTTTTTTAGATTATACGTCTTTAATTAAAGCAGTAAAATGTTTCATTGAAAAATATGGAAAATTAAATGGTCAAACTCTGAATTTTTTCCCTAATTATAAACCAGTTTATCCACAAAAGCAGATTTTAAAAGAGAAACAAGGTTGCAAGGAACAATATAAACTGCTATGCAAAACATCACAAATACCAAAATCACAATTAAAATATCAGGAAAAAGGTTTTAACTATTCATTAAGGGAATGGAATATATATTATAGCATACCCTTTAAATGTACCAGAGATACAACTTTGCGGTGGTTTCAGTACAGAATATTGCATCAAAACTCGCAACTAACAATTTTTTATACACTATTCACTATATAGATACCAATAAATGTACTTTCTGTAATCTGTTGCCAGAGACAATGGAACACTTATTCTATGATTGTCATTTTGTTAAAAAAAACTATGGAAATCTATTGCAAATTGGATAACAAATATTATGGGTGAACATATTACTTTTGATAAACATATAGTTATCTTAGGTTTGCCTAAGGAACAAAACAGCAGTGTAGTAAATTGGATGATTATTAATATAAAATATTATATTTATTCTATAAAAATGCAAAAACAAAAATTGAACTTACGATCATTATAACGGACAATTAAAAACAAATTAGAAATTCAAAGGTGTATTCTGCTTAAAAACTGTGAATACGAATATTTTGAAACATATTGGAAGAAATGGTATAATTTATTTATTGACAATTTTACATGAAATTTTTCAACTGTAGTTTAACATACTGGCTTACAGACAAACATTAAAAGATAAAATTTGCAACCAGTTATTCTTTTCTTTCACTTCTGATATTTTGTTTTTCCCCCTTTCTTCTTTCTCTTCTTTCTTGCTCCCAGAAATAATTAATACTAATTACCGACATGTATGAAAACTGATGTACATGGATATTTGTGTGTGTGTGTGTGGGGGGGGGGGGGGGGGGGGGGGTAGGTGAGTGGATGAGAGTTTTTTTGAATGCAGTATATGTTTTAAACATGAACATTGTGTACATGTAAATAGTCTGTATATACAGTGTGTATATATATATATATATATATATATATATATATATATATGAAATATAATTAAAATATGTGTACGTCAGTGAGCTCAGGGAACCTCAACCCTGACACTGCCAAATATTTCTGGGGACAATAAAAAAAAAAAAAAAAAAAAAAAATATCTGGAGACATTGCAAAAAAAAAAAGTCCAGAAAAAACAAATCTCCCAAGTTCAAAATGGGCAAACCATCATGTAAATCAAACTTGATCTGTAACAGTACATGATAAAGCTATATACCGTATACAAAATTTCAGCTCAATATCTTGAGACCTTGGGAAAAAAATATTGAGAAAACTATTTAAGTGGGACAGACAGATGGACAGACATACAATAAGTAGAGGATGGAGATGAAATCTATAGTCCCCTTGTGTTGGACTGGTAGGGGACTAATAACATGAGTCATATCTGTGAGTCTGAAGATTGTTACAAATATACAAAAAACCATGCATTTTGGGAACATGTTTGAGACTTTTGAGTATAATGTCAAGGACGGAAAGAAATGTTTTATCTAAGGCCAAATAATAAAAAAAAGAGTTGGTGATTGTCCTTTTGATCACACAAATCAGGGTAGGGGGGAGGTTTTTTTTTTTTTTTTCTATGAAAAACTTTATAAAACCCTGGAGAACATTTTGTTTGTGGGAGTAGCAGCCAACAGCGCATGCGCCTGGATGTTGTAGTTCCTTCACTGGCTGCCAGATGGACCTGGTGATGGTTTAACCCGTTACAGTACTTACAAAAGTTGAATTGCTGCTATCTCGACACATTTTTAACAAAATAAAAAATAAAATAAATTTAGGGGCGGGCGCATTTTTCAGGTATGGGCAGGGACGATCACCAACTCTTTTTTTTGTTTTTTGGCCTAATGACACAGGCAACACATTTTATTTATGGTTATATGGTGTCAGACATATATGGTTGAGGCCCACACAGATACTGAAAGAGGAAACCCGCTTTTGCCACTAAATGGGCTACTCTTTTCGATTAGCAGCAAGGGATCTTTTATATGCACCATCCCACAGACAGGATGGTGCATACACAGGCCTTTGTTAAATGTATACATTGAGAAGTGAGACTATTTTAGTATGATATACAGTAGGGATCTAAATTTTTGGTATATGTAAATACACATTAAGTGGCAATAAATATGTCATGTATAAAGCGAGTATGAGCAAAATATTGCGGAAATACATTGTATATCAAATTTACTGATATGCAACACATTTTGAATTTTATTCATGTATACAACCGTATCGGTGTGTCCGGTGATTCGACGCACTTGGTGTTTTGCTCAAGTATGCTTAGGAAGTTGTCATGTTGTCAGTGTTTTTAACAAATTAAAGTTCAATTCCATTTTTAATTTTTAATCAAGTATCAACATATTTATTATTAAGGATGCAATTTTTTTTTTTTTTTAGAATTATCAATAATTATATCATAATTTCAAAATAAATCATTCACTTGCTTTTGTGTAGGTCAGCATAATTGATATTAAAGGGACATTCCTGAGTTTGCTGCATTGTAAGATGTTTCCGACTAATAAAATATTTCTACGATTACACTTACATATTAGATATATCTTCTTGCTTAGAATATCAGTGTCTGTATATTCAATGTGTTTCTGGTCTTCTTAATATTTGTAAGAAGCCCAAACTGGATTTTGTCTTCAAATAATTTTGTATGTATGAAAATTTTTATTTTAGGAAATAAAATGAAAATTAACCTAGTACAAATATTAGAACGATCCGAAACACGTTTAATATACAGCCACTAATATTTTATGCAGAAAAATATACTTGATATGTAATTACAATCGTAAAAAAGTTGTTGTTAGTCGATATCTTAAAAATTGCAGCAAACTCAGGAATGTCACTTTAAGAATGTTAACACCAGTCTAAAAACACCTTTCCCACATTTTTTAAAATTAGTAATATATTTTCTTCGGTTATTTTTATTAAAACTGAAAAAGAAAACACAGACAAATACAAACAAAACAAAGGTTTTACACCTTAATTGACAGTCATTGCAGTTCACAATTGACAGTCATTGCAGTTCACAATTGTCACATTGTTAAAAAAAAAAAAAAAAAAAGAAGCGAAATAAGATCCATGTGTGTGCACAATCTACCCTGAAAAAACCCATGTAGGCATCTTAGCCATGCATGACAATGAACATGTATGCATCTGCAGTACTGTGCCACTCAAGAAAATGATTCCGAAATTGATCACGAGATGGGTCATGTGTGATCGTTCGTTTTCATAGTAATATTTTTTAACAAAACAAAACAAAAAAGTACTAAAATAATCTTGGGACAACAGTGTAGCGTTTATGGGCTACAAAGTGAGGTCATGGGCGATTTATAAATAGCGGGGTCACTGATCCACATCTACTGCACCGAATCACTGGGCATGCAAATACGTTTTGAATACAAGCGGGTGTCTACATTTATGGACAATTTTAAAATGTTTATTTACTAGACATAAAACAATTCGTAGTGTATCTCAGACTATGCACCGCTTCATTGGTGAGAGACACATTTTATTAAGTATTTCACAGTTTTCACATAGAAAATAGTTTTTGAATGCTTAGATGCGCCGATACATCATACACCGGACAGCACTGTACACATCTGTGTCGAGTGCATGTGGTTTATCTTGATGAACCACTGGCGTAGCAACTAAGCAAGCGGGGAAGGGGCAAGGGGGGCATGTGCCTCCTCACTTTTCTGATATTTTGCTTTATAATAGTGTAAAAGTGTGTAAATATAAAAGTGCCCAACCCCTTTTGGCACCTTCCTTGGTTCCTACACCACTGTGAACTCTCAGACACACTACTACTACTACTAAAATTATGAATAAACTGTAGGCCTACCCGTTTGATTTCATCTATGAATTTAAATCAAATAGCCATAGCAACGTCGTGACGTTTTGTACAAAGAAAAACTTTCCGAATTATCTCCCTTTAATATAGAAAATCGATAATAATTAATAATGAAATAAAAATAAATAAATATTAAATAATAATAAAACATTTCTAAAAGTGTAATTCACGACATGGCAAATGACAAAAAATATAAAATATTCGGTCTACCCTGATATTAGAGTCGACGACAGTTACCTTTTCGCACCCTTGTTTTGTCTTCGTACATAGTGCAGGGCGCACATTGATTAATAGCCCGAGTACTCTGAATGTAAGAGAGCTAGACGGACATTTGGACATAAACACGCTCTCATTACAGTCAGAGACCAACCTTATGTATATTTTTGGCAATTCCTGACTACCAAACGGTAGGCAACGAGTCCTGCTCTAATACCACAACAATCCTATGTTTGACGTCAAATACCTTTACATCAATCATTTTCGAGTTAAGTGATACAAAAAAATCCACATATTAATCACTAATGCACATACTACAGAAAGAAACCCGACAGCACCCACATTCAGCTACGCTTCGTGACACTCCGTCGCAACAATTACAAAGCTCGGCGATCTATTTCGAGACGTAGACCACGTGATCGCGCACTGGGCGATTCCGCCTTGTGCAGCAGTTACAGGGGCCGTCTCATATCAAGCGAAGTTACAACATGGAAGAGTTGGCTAATGCCGTTTTGGATGAATTTGGATTTCATTACGTCATTAAACCAAAACAATTACACATTATTGATTCCATTTTGAATTTGAAGGATACATTTGGGGTGTTATCGACAGGATACGGCAAAAGTATGTGCTACGTACTGCCTCCTCTTATGAGATGACCCCTGTAACTGCTGCACAAGGCGGAATCGCCCAGTCTCGAAATAGATCGCCGAGCTTTGCAATTGTTGCGACGGAGTGTCACGAAGCGTAGCTGAATGTGGGTGCTGTCGGGTTTCTTTCTGTAGTATGTGCATTAGTGATTAATATGTGGATTTTTTTGTATCACTTAACTCGAAAATGATTGATGTAAAGGTATTTGACGTCAAACATAGGATTGTTGTGGTATTAGAGCGGGACTCGTTGCCTACCGTTTGGTAGTCAGGAATTGCCAAAAAAAGACATAGGTTGGTCTCTGACTGTAATGAGAGCGTGTTTATGTCCAAATGTCCGTCTAGCTCTCTTACAGTCAGAGTACTCGGGCTAATTGATTAAGTCAATGTGCATGGCGAGTTGCTGAATACAGTGATTGCTGAATAAATACATTTGTTGCACTATCACGGTTGAAAAACTGTTGAAACATTGTGCCACAAGTTTTTAATACCAGTCTATATTATAGACTTAAAATCCATATTTCGTTAAAAGGTACAATTTTTTAATCACAAGATTTTCTTCAAAGACATTCAGGTGCATTAGTAATGTTCAAACAAAAACTTTTCAATAGCAATTTTGCATTGGAATTTTTTCAGTAGTCTTAAAACGGAAAAGTCATGTACCCAGTTTATGGTTATTGCAATGGCCCGTTCACGCCGAAACCGCAAAATGCGACGATTTCCGCGCGGTAGCCGCTAAGCCAATCGCTCTCTACGTCATTGCATTTAAATTTTAACCGTTCATACCAAAAACGTGCAATAAATTATCTGAACGTCGCGTTTTCCGCTGTCCAGCTGGGCCCATATTTTCGAAGCTATCTTAGCCTACGAAATCGTGAAATCATCGTAAGCTATGACGTCACTATGGCGTGCGCTGTAGTGACGTCACAACCTACGACGGTTTTACGATTTCGTAGCGCTAAGATGGCTTCGAAAATAGGGCCCCAGAATAGCTCGTCAAATGATTGGAGCGCGGTTTCCGAGCAACATTATTGGCCATCTTGAACTGGTTTGGGAGAAATTCAAATACAAAGAAAGAAATCTTTTATTAAACGATGCACTCAGCACTTTTTATTTACGGTTTTATGGCGTCAAACATATGGTTAAGGACCACACAGATATTGAGAAAGGAAACCCACTGTCGCCATTTCATGGGCTACTCTTTTCGATTAACAGCAAGGGATCTTTTATATGCACCATGTCACTGACAGTACATACTACGGCCTTTGTTACACCAGTTGTGGAGCACTGGCTGAAACGAGAAATAGCCCAATAGGTCCACCGTTGAGGATTCAAATACGAAGATGAATATAGATGTGAAAATGTGGTATATAAATTAAAAATACTTTACAAGTCAATGGACGATTACAAAAGAAATTTGGGAGTCAAACAGTTCAACGACTTGATATTATAAGTCACCAAATTATTATTAGGCTATTATTATTATTATTATTATTATGTTTTATATAGGCCGTATTAGGCTTTTTAAATAAAACGTGTTTCAGGGAACATGATGATATATAGAGGATTCGTCACGAGTATTTTTTAATATGGAAAATATCAACCGAGTCTATGTTAATTGGTATTTGTCGAGGCTCTGCCAATACAAATACCGATTAACTAGACGAGGTTGATATTTTACATATTAAAAAACACGAGTAGCGAATTCTATTTATCCTATAACCTATAATTAATTGTTTAGTAAATCACAGTACTAAAGTCGCCTCCATCGGTAATATGACGTCATCACGATTGGCGCAGATTAGTTTGACGTCACGCATTTTAAACAAATCTTTGAAAACGTTACGCTCAGGTACACGGGTCTTGTTCAAGTTGTTGGCTTATAAGCAAATGACCCATCTATGGCAACACATAACCTAGAGACCTTGCAAATTTGTATACCATTATTAAGGGACCGTAACAAAAGTATATTGAAGCCAGAGAGACTAAGTCACTTAGTCTTGATTCTGACCCCCCACCCCCCTCAAAAAGACTAAATGGGCAGTTGACTTTGGCTTCATCCAAATTGACGTTACAGAACAAGGTTTGGAAAAGACCAAAGGAAGACAGTATTTATTCATGAATGCACATAGTGAAACAATGTTTTTAAACAGTGATATGAGGCCAACCAAGGCACTCTGAAAGGCTTTTTAACTATTAAACTATACATCCAATGACAATATGCCCATTGGTATCTTTCATCAGATGCCAATGACATAGGCTCCAAGTTGGCCTATTTCTCAAGTCATATTTTCCAGCAATTTAAGATAATTTATGCTTCTTTTCTCTTCTTTTTTGCTGTTGCAATTGCCGTTTTTCGGCTCTATTCCAGCGCTTGATGTGCAAGGTAGAGATTTTTTAAACAACTTGTATTGTTGTTAATATCTTGATGCAGAGTTGAGTTGTTCCTGTCAAGTCTCTTTTTGTTAATTAGAAGTTACAATATATCGTGAAATGTTTTAATGCGGTTTATTGGGAGAAAATATCACACCCACCCGCGACACGACGCCACACGCAAATTTCGATAAGTGACTCTTATTAAAGAAAATCATCCTAAACACGCTCAAGATGTATAACAACAATTGTTTGTTTGTTTTTTGTTTTGTTTGTTTCATTACTTTATTATTTATTAGTTTTACACATGATTGCCAAACCACTTGTCATACTAAGAGAGCCAACTCTTTACGATCGTTACAACGGCAAGACCTGTGTGGTACCAACATGGCCGTTATAACGAGAGTTGACTGTAATACATACCTAGCCACCTTGATATCCTGGTTTGCATGGGCAGTAGGTCGACAATAAATACCTTGGCCAGTGTTTTGAAGCCTTTTGGGTTGTGTTTGTATGATGATTTTCAAGTTCAAAGCAAATGAAGCCAAAAGTGATAAAATGACTAAATGGAGATGTTGAAATCGTAACCCCCCCCCCCCCCCCAGACTAAGTGACTTAGTCTCTCTGGCTTCAATATACTTTTGTTACGGTCCCTAACCGGGTTAATAAAATAAATTATCACATGGGTTTATGACATGGATATCATGGGTAAGTTATAGGATAAATAAATATAGATAGATAGATAAATAGATAGATAGATGGTCTACCAGTAGATCTAACAGCATTGCGTGAACTCCCATGTTCAAACTTGTATATTTTAAAAAGTATTATAGATACAAATGTGATATTTACAGGGATAGTACACAATGCTTAGATGCACCATCTATAAATACAATTTTATGACCACCTATATATGGTCATCTATACCATATGATGGTGGGCTTCTCTAACGATAGTATTGCTGACAATACTATAGTACACGATACCCTTGCTTGTGTATTGATTACTATTTTGATCATGTATCGATTCCTATTTTGATCATGCATCGATTCCTGTATTAATTATGTATTCATTTACCAACACGAATGTGTACTGGTAGGCCTACGTACATATTGACAAGTTATTTCCTTCACACACACAACCCCCCCCCCCCCAAAAAAAAAAAAAAAAAAAAAAAAAAAAACCCCAACAAAAAAACAACAACCAAACCCGACAATGGACAGAGAATATGTGCCTGCTTATGTCAATGTGTCTATGGATTGTTGTATTTCTATATTAAAACTGTGTTTAATCAGTATTTTACTTTTATCATGTTTATTTTTAATTTTTAAATAACTTCACCTGACCTTCAACTTCTTGTTTTACTGTGAAAACACCGTGAATTGGGTATAATACTAATACTAATAATCTTTACTTAAAGGTTACACAAATAGTAGTGCACTAATCTCCCTTGTGGCCTTCCGTCTATTAAGTATTACAAATTATTACTCAATATATAATGAAATAAACAATGTAATAACAAAACACAACATAATTAATTCTTCACTAAATGCATCGAAACTATATAGGTAAATACCCATAATACATAATTAATACTTTTTTTTCTTCTTTTTTTCACATATACAAACAAATGTTATCACAACTTGATATAATCATAAACAAATATAATTTAAACGTACAGACTCCCGAGTAAAGATTTTACTAAACATTATCAAGAGCCAGTTTTGTTATGATTTTTTTAATATTGTCTTTTAAATGAAGGTAAGGATACACTTTTTAAAATAGAATCTGGGATTGTATTTCATGTTTCAACACTGGAATATCTGAAGGACATGACTATATCGCGATACGCATCGTATCGTCGGCTATGTATCGTGATACGTATCGTATCGTAGGTAGCTGTATCGTGACACCACTGTGACTAGGTGGCAGAAAGAACTATGAATATTCAAATTGTGTCGGTTTTATTTATTTTATTTTTGATTGTTGATTTTATTGTTGACTTAAACTTTTTGTGTGGAGGGTACACTATTGTATGATATCGGGTGCATGCATGCGGCTGTTGTCGTGGCTCGAATCCCAGGCTCAAAAAAACCCAAAAACTATGTGGTTTTTTTTCGGATATGGGCATAGGGGTGAGGAGCCTCAGATCCCTCGGCATGATTTCGTTCGCTTCCGCTTGAAAAAAACAACAAAAGACATGCACATACGCCAAACCTTCCACAATTCAGTATGAACACGTGACTATATTTCGCTTCGCAGCGCGGTTTCCACGCGAACATTCCGCGACAGTGTGAACCCATAGCGGTGCTGAAACCGTGGCGGTGTTCGTCGCGGTAAACGTGCAGTTTTGGTGTAAACGGACCATCATTTTAAGGGCATCCCACACTAGCGCAGCGCGTCGGCAGTGGAGCGTCAATAATGCCCACATATACGCAGCGCGTCAGCATACATAAACGAAAGGAAAAAAGAAGAGAAGAAAACATGGCTCCTAGGAAAATAACTTCCGAGTAAATTGATTTTAATGTATTTATACAGAAGAAGATTACATGTACTTAATAAAAAACGCAAGAGAAAGTGTTGGGTACACGACATCTTACAGAAAAGAAGTCAGTATGGGGAGTATCATCGTCTTGTCATGGAGCTTGAACTAGACACGGAGAGATATAAACGTTACTTTCAGCTGACAATGGAACAATTCAAAGACATTTTAAGACTGATTGGACCAACTATTTAAAAAAAGAACACTAGTTTCAGGCAGATGATTCCATCTCAAGAAAGACTGGCAATGACTCTGAGGTAATGCATTTTTATTTGAACACGTGTGCATGAAAAAGAAACAAACATACTTGGTCAATTTATTTTTTTAAATATCAAACTGGATTTATTAAAAGTAT
Organism: Gigantopelta aegis; assembly: GCF_016097555.1. Lineage (NCBI taxonomy): Eukaryota > Metazoa > Mollusca > Gastropoda > Neomphalida > Peltospiridae > Gigantopelta > Gigantopelta aegis. The sequence continues at coordinate 24,808,379 of NC_054711.1, forward strand.
GTAGGTTATGTGACATTGTATAATTCACCAATACACATAATTGTTATTAATACATTTAAAAACAGTCATTTTGGTATTTACATAATTCCAATTTCAAAGTTAATGAACAAACAAAGTAACATATATTTAATAGCAGAGGAAGAAAATATTGCTAAATATATATTTTGCAAAGATACGAATGCATATACATGTACATGAACAAGTGCATGTAGTTCAGACGCACTCGTATGTTAAGGCATCATTGTTATTATTATTATATCCCCATGCGGGATTCCTGTTCATTTCTGCTTGCGGCCATTGTGTTTGATTTAGCGTGTTGCGCGTATTTAGTACAGTTGATTGCTTAGTACAGTTGATTGCAAATAAAGCTGGGTGTTGGGATAAAATTCAGCTTTGTATAATAGTTCGTGAATTATAATATTTTTGCGGAGTTAAACGTTTCAGTGCAGGTACTTGAGATTTCAAAAACATCTCATCTTCGTCAGAAGGCGCATCGGGAACCTTGCTATCCGATAGTTCAGCATAGCCAAGCCAGCAGGATCTAAATTTTCTGGTTTTCGGTCTTTTTGATGGCTTGATGGTTGCTTTTGACTCAGATAGTGGGTCGATGGTAGACTTTGAAGTAGATATTCCTGGATTACTTATTGTAGAAGACTCGTTATCTTCATCAGTAAGACCATCTGATTCTGATAAAATGTCGTTGGTAGAAAATGCTGCTTGTGTGTCGTCGTTGACATCTATGTTTAATGCAAGGTTGCTGCTTGTTCTGTAAAATAAAGTAAGATATAATAATAACGTATTTATTTCACTAAGCTATCTGAACTCTAAAGCTGAATCAATCTATATAGAATGCTATACGAATTTTCCCTAGATGTCATTTTTACAAAATGAGTGAACTTCCCAGGGTATCTGACCGAACAAAATTATGTTAGATACCATGGGTAGTTCATATCGAATAATTAGCAGTTCCATTATATATATTTAAGTGGGCTTCAATGGGAGACAGACTTTTAAAATTTCGAAACAATGCAAATTATCACAAATATGAGGTAAAGTGGTCACCATGTGCATTATGTTCACCAGGTGTGTAATACAAATATTTTCCGTGAAATAAATAATTCACCTACTCAGCATCCTAAATATAGTTGTCAAGGAAGCTCATGACAGCTGCATATTTCCACGGCCGCTTATTACACTTGGTTGCTTGGCCACTTTTTGTCTTCTGCTCTCGTTTAAGTCTAACGCATCTGTCTCTGAGAGTCTTCCAACGGTTTTTGCAATCAGATCCTGTGAACGTAAAATATTTTATAACAAATATGACAATACATGCAATATGATAAGTATTGTTCTATTACAGGTACCTAGCAACAGGCGATTCACTCAGAACTATTGCGTTCAGTTACAGAGTTGGTGAGTCTACATTACAGAACAACATCCCAGAAGTGTGTGATGCTATTTGGGAAAAGGTGGCCCCTGTGTATCTTGCAGCACCGCAATATGAAGAAGACTGGCTAGAAATTGCGAAAGGTTTCAAAGTATGGAACTATCCTAACTGTATTGGTGTTCTAGACGGGAAACATGTAGTCATTCAAGCTCCCGCCAATACTGGGTCAAAGTATTTCAATTACAAAGGAACATTTTCTTTGGTTCTATTAGCTCTTGTGGATGCTGCATACAGATTCATCGTTGTTGATGTGGGTTCATATGGACGCAACAGCGATAGTGGCATCTTTGCTGATTCAAATCTTGGTTCAGCACTTCAAAGTCAAAAGCTACACCTTCCTCAGGATACTCATCTGCCAGGAGCTCACAACTTAGGACCATTGCCTCATGTAATTGTTGCAGACGAAGCCTTTCCTTTGAAGAACAATATAATGCGACCATATCCTGGTCGAAATTTGTCTGAGGAGAAGCGTATATCAAATTATCGCCTCTCAAGAGCCCGTCGTGTTGTGGAAAATGCTTTTGGCATCCTTACATGTAGATGGAGAATATATCATAGGAAAATCAACTTGAAAGTTGGTAGCGTACGAAAGGTAGTATTGGCTACCTGTTGTCTTCACAATTACCTTCAACAGTCAACAACAGGATCAACACTAAATGCACCGACAGATGAGCACGTCAATGATGGTCCTGAAATTAATGGAATGATGAACATTGGCGGAATCGGAAATCACCCTGCTGCAGATTCTGTGCAGATTCATGATCGGTTCTGCCAGTACTTCAATTCTCCAGCTGGTGAAGTGACATGGCAGTATACTACAGTGAGAAGGGGAAGTATAGAGTGAAGTAACCTGTGTCCGTTAGAGCAGGTTTGTCTGTACATAGAAATTATTTGACATTTAAATGGATATTTTACATTGTAATAAAATATTGGTACATTTCTTTATGGATGTTCTCTTCTATATATACATACCACTAGCACTTTCAATCACTGTGCTGATTGTTGACCAGGCATTGGCTGCCATTTCTGTGTCCTTATAATTCACCGACTGGATGTCGTATATGCATGGATGTTTCTGCACCTCGATGATCAATCTTTCTTCGTTAATAAGTTGCTTTGGCATTGGTTTTCAGTGAAATAAAAGAAATTTGTCAATGGTGTCAACTCGTGGTATTTTGGTGGAAGACCTAACATATAACAATATGACGTCATAACATATAACAATATGACGTCATAACATACAACAATATGACCTCATAACTGGGGATTTCTGTGACCGTCGGGGCAGCAAGCAGCAAAAATCGCTCTCAGAACGATCGAAAAAAACTGACGTTGACGCGCTGCCGACGCGCTGCGCTAGTGGAGATTTGTATATTTCATTGGAAGTGATTTTTTGCTGCCGACGCGCAATCGGAACTCCTCGTACATTTCTAGCGTAGCGGAATGTGACGAGGAGTTCCGATTGGCCGACGCGCTGCTGACGCGCTGCGCTAGTGTGGGACGCCCCTCGTCTTACGGAGCGTCATACACGTGACGTCACGTAAACTTTTTTGAACAGCATTTACGTCATACATTTTAGAGGAACATGCATTTTACTTGAAAAAAGATTCATCCCTGAAAAGTATGTCCAAGTAAGATTCAACGGTGATATTTTAATAGAAAGTTTGTCCAAGTGTTTGAATATGTAAATAGGCTCTTGGGGAATCTCCGAAATTTCATCAAATTTCTTTATATGCACATTGACCGTTTTTAAGCATAACTCAGGCCATCCGGTCACGTGTTTCGTTCAAGGTGGGGAAATCGTGGTGTTCGAAGCCTGCGGGTTTCTTGAAATAAGATCCCGACGTAACAAAGCTAAAGTGTGGGGCTTTTTTAATATTTTTATTTCTACTATGACGAGCATCACATTTATTAACGTGCACGAAATATGGGAACCTGTGGGTTAAGAATCGTCTTACTGTCCGAACCAAAATGTTGTGGTGACTCGCGACCAGTCGACGACCGGATGCAGAAGTTGGAAATGATCCGCCGCCTGACACCCCTGGAGACGGAAAGTCTACTGGTGTATCACCATATAGAGCTTGGCGGGAAAAAGGAGCCCACCGATTGGACGAGGAACGTCACGTGGGCGCCCAAAACCAGCAGACGATTCTGGAACCCGAAGGCCCGCTCTCATGCTATTGAGCCGTAATCCGGACAGACGCATATTAATCAAGCTAATCAGCTAAAATGTAAGTAATACATATATTAGCTTCACATCACAGCTAAATTCACAACAATGTTAACAACTACAAAAAATTGGTCTCCTACCTTTATTTTTCGTTAGATTTTACTCACATTTTGTCCTGTCAGAAATCTTGGAAAAACCATTGCAATGACACAGATTCCACATACTAGTAATAAGGCTTAAAGGATTTGTGAACAGCGTCTAAATATTGTAATTGTGTAATTGTG
>NC_054711.1:24812476-24830649 GCF_016097555.1 Gigantopelta aegis
GTCGTTGGTTTCGTGCTCGCTATCACTTTCATCTTCGCTCTCAACAGCTCGTTCGTGGGCCAAAGGCTCGAACTGGTACGGCTGTATGTCCAGGTGAAAGTTTTCTTCCCACCGTTTTGCCATTCAGAAATAATCGCGGAAATTAAAATGAAACTAACACACGCGTACGAACTGGCTTCTCACTTCCTCTGGCTGGCAGTAGCGTCTCTGACGTCAGCAGACCACGTGACAGACCAGCTCATTAAAAGTCGGGACGGATTTGGTACTGCCGTATTATTTTGTTGTTTTAAGCTATTTACACTAAATTAAGATTTAAAAAAAAAAAAAAATGTTTTTAGACTTATAGTATGGCAATGCAGAACAAAATGACAACGTTTTGTGGTCTGTTCACAAATCCTTTAAATTACATATGTATTTGTTGATTCAGATGTTTGTTCATGTAATTAATGTATATTTATGTTACTGTTACTGCAGATAAATGTATATTATATTGTTATTTTTGCTCTGCCCATATTCGGGTGTTATGCAAATAAATTATTCTTCTACTGTTGTCCGAACCAAATTGTAGTATAAAAAAATTACTCTCCTACCTTTAATTGCCGTTAGATTTCTTCCAAAGTTTGTCCAGACACAAATCGCAAAAACCCCACTACAAATATACAGATTCCACACACGAGACTGCAACGATGTCGCCGATATCGTCTTTGCTGAGATTGCATAGGGAAAAATACATGCAGTTTTCTGCTGTCTGCCATGTTGCTTGTTTATGGAATACTCTTCAAGAGGGGTGAAAGCCTCCAAAGTATGTGACACAATTACTATGAAATCGATGATCTCTAGTGGTATCATTTAAAAAAATAAAATTATGACGTCATCACGTTTGTTTTTATATCATAACATGTTCTGACGTTGTTAGATTAAGTCCTATCGTTTCACCCCTCTTGAAGAATATTCCATAGGACCATAAAAAGTCAAAATGGCAGCTGATACAAAATTACATGCTTATTTCCCTATGCGGTCTCGGCGAAGTCGATATAGGTGACATGGTTATCATCTGGTATGTGGAATGTGTGTCATTGTAATGGGTTTTTTTCAAGATTTGTGTTTGGAGGAAATCTAACGGCAATTAAAGGCAGGAGAGTAATTTTTCGTAGTTGTTAACAATTTGGTTCCCACAATAGATGATGACCATGTGGCATGTCACCAATATCGACTTCGCTGAGATTGCATAGGGCAAAAAACATGTAATTTTGTGCCAGCTGCCATTTTGACATTTTATGGAATATTCTCCAAGAGGGGTGAAAGATGGTACACATGTTTTTTTTGCTGTAACACTATCACAGAGACAGTCTCTACATATTGCAAAAGTTTGTGCCTCTGCATAATTGCTTAATATTGATTTGATGACGTCATTATGTAAACTACCATCGACGTCCCAAACTGCATTAGGCCAACGCAAAAACATTAATACGATACTTGCAGAACAATTTTTTTTTTTCAGTTGGGTACATGAAATAAAACATATATTCCAATTAGTTTAAAAAAAAAAAAAAAAAATCAACATGGATGTAAAACAAATCCATTCTAGTAAACATGAGTATAACACCATCCAGTAAATAGGAAAGCGTTTTTATTTCCAACTACTAGCACACGCGTTTGTTAAAATAACTCTCACACCTGTGCAGGGGACAATATTTCGAAATCTGATGTAACCGGAAGTCGGTTCACGTGGTTTTTTACCTAGGTAACCAATTGTTCGGTTACGTGAATTATATTTGCGTAACCTGTGGATTATCTGATCGGTTACCTCAAAGTTATGTTGAAATTATATTTAAATACATAATTTTTAGCTCAAACATAAAGTTAAAACAAAATACAAAAGAAAATGTTTAATAGAACAGTTTCTTTAATGCTTACAAATCGAAAGAAGTGACTTGTTTTCGTATGATCATAGCGTTGTAGATTTATTATTATTATTCACCATTTGCCATCGCAGGGCTCGAAATGCAGTGTTAGTACATGCACCGGTGCATGCTGATTTTTGCGTGTGCAAGTAACTTTTAAAACTGGGTGCACGCGGTGCATGCTAATATTTTTCAAGTACTGTGTATTGCGTAAAAAAGTTGATAACTTGCTTAATACAAAACACAAATATTTGTACGTTTTTATAATAGGCTCATTATAGATTTCTGTAAGGTGTTTACGTTGGGTGAAATTTTCAAATTTGATCAAGAATCGGTAATAAACGCAGTTGTATAACGTTCCGGTACTGTTAATAAATAAATATAGGTATTGCCGAATAATTCCGAATATCTTCGTATGAAAAAACAAACGAAGTTGCCTTATTTTTGGTGCATGCAGAATTTTAATGGTGCATTTAACTTTTTTTTTCAGCATGCACCTGATGCATGTAGATTTTTTTTTTCATTTCTAGCCCTGCATTGGGATCGCAAAAAGTAATTTTTAGTTGCCCGAATCTAAAAACCACTGTCCTCGGACATCAGGCCACCGTATTCTATAACCTCTGTGCAGCTTGCGGAAGAAATTTGACCAAGAATCGGTAATAAACGCAGTTGTATAACGTTCCGGTACTGTTAATAAATAAATATAGGTATTGCCGAATAATTCCGAATATCTTCGTTTGAAAAAACAAACGAAGTTGCCTTATTTTTGGTGCATGCAGAATTTTAATGGTGCATGTAACTTTTTTTTCAGCATGCACCTGATGCATGTAGATTTTTTTTTTCATTTCTAGCCCTGCATTGGGATCGCAAAAAGTTATTTTTAGTTGCCCGAATCTAAAAACCACTGTCCTCGGACATCAGGCCACCGTATTCTATAACCTCTGTGCAGCTTGCGGAAGTTAACACTATTGTAAAATGACTAAATATCAGCCCAGTACTAAAACAAAATAGATACATTTGAAGGAAAAATGCCCATTCCCTGGTGTATGATTAGACTAATAATTTTCTTTTATAAATAAATAAAGGCTACCATTTGTCACTGATATGTAAAATTTAGTATACAGCAGACTGAAAAAAAAACCCAACCCACCCACCAAAAACCCAAGCAACAAATGTCCAGTTCCTCTGAACAATAAAACAGGCTACTTATTGGTGCATGATTAGAGTAATAAACATAAATCTTATAACAACATAAAAAGAAAGACCACAATTTGACACCGATATTTTGCGGTGGTGATGCTACTTTAATTTTATCGCTGGTACTTCTATACTACAGTGATGTTCCAAATGTTTGTTATTTAAAGCTCATTATGCGATGTTAGTATTTTACCGCTTTTGTGACATTTTTGTTTACGTTAAAACTATTTTCAACCTTTCTAAAATTATAGGCAATCCAATATTATGTCTACATATATTCCTTTAGAGATAGAATAGCAGCAGATAATTTAGGCGCCTTAGCGATCCGTGCACATTTCTTTAAAACTTTTGGCTCGACTCTATACGGAGTCTTTGGTCACAAGTTACAACCGTTGCAATATACCGTTGGCTACTGGTTAGCTGCACATCAAGTATCTAAAAATCAGTCTAAAACATTTGTCGGAATACTAGTAGTATGTCTGCATGAATAAACTTACTGTAATCGTGAAGTCTGCAAGTTTTAATTTCTGAACGTCTACAGGTCATGATGTAACCGATTTGTGGTTTGCGTAAATTTAATTTTGCATAACCGACACGCGAACAGAACGACGGTTCACGTGAAATATTGTGCCCTGCTGCGTGGTTCGTCATTTAATTTTTTTTAAGCCACAACATTATTAGTTACGCCGAAGGAAATACAGAATTTGAAGGGGTGTACAATCCCGTACGCCCTGACAAAAACTGCGTAACGAATTTATTACCTTTTAGATCTTTTTCAAACATTTTGAACAAATCACAAAGATTTTTAAGGTTTAAAATATTTTTATAAGATAAAATTTCAAATAAAATACAAAAATATTATTTTTTAAAGGAATGCAGCTTTATATGAATTTTAGAAATATACTAAAAAAATTTAAAAACTATTTATACACTAAGATATGCCATTTACCAGATAATACTATAGAAATTAAAATGCTATAACGGTAACTGAAAATATTTCTACTTTTATCAGGGTAATACAAATCACTAACCTAGATTTAACTACAAACATTTTTAACTTTAATTATTAATTTAAGTGAATTATCCAAGTTGATTTAATATGTATGAAATGTTCAACTTCTGTTATTAATGCAGAAAATGTTAATAGCAGAACGTTTTTTTATTATTATTCTGTGTCAGATGTCAGTTTTATTTTCTTTGAAAGACTATGTTAATTGTGCCAATCTGAAGATGGGTGCATTCTGCTTCTCCTGTAATGGTTTGTATATGATTTGTGTTTCTATGGTACTTTGTAGCGAGCTGTCAAACGCAGACGATTTGTAAACAAAGGGGGGCAACTCTTATCACCTTAATGACACGGGTCTTGTCAATTTATAAATAAAAATTATTACATGGAAAACTACCGAACAACTGATTACACTCGGGCACATAGATATTTATCAAACTATACTTACCCGTATAACATTCCAAAGAATGCATGTCATGCGTTTTTCAAAGAAATAGTTTTGTTATAGTTCGTTCGCCTACACAGTGATAGTTCCCGCCATTAAATTTACAATGCAGTAGTAGCATGAGTATGCGAAAATCAACAATTTTCTATATTTTTTGGTTATAACATGTTCAAGAAAGTATGTATTTAAAAATAATAAAGTAATAAAAAAAAACACTTACCATAAATCGCAATCTCTTTCAAACAGAATTCAATACGTATAAATTTCCTAGTTCAACCTGACTACTGCAGGCGAGATATCTCGCCCGACGTCACGTCAGTCGATATACTGTACACTGTATACAGTGCATTCCCCAATTCATATTTCCCGCCGTTTTGCACACAACACTCACCGGAAACGGAAATATAATTAAAGAAAAAAGATTTGTTTTTTAAATGGTGGCTTTTGTTTTGATTTTTTCAATTGAAAATACCTTGAAATTTTGAGTTTTCGGCAAGTATTTTCGCCTGACAACAATGGCGGCACGTCGCGGTAATTTTCAGGGATCGATAGCTGATTGTGACGGCTAATTTGATAATAAATTTGATCGTTTTACCAACAACGAAAATTACCAAATATTGCAATATGAATCGTAGTTCGGGTTTAAAAAAAAATTCTGGTCGGAAAACCACTGTTATCGGGAATAATGGACATAAATACTGGACAGCTGGCCACAAATGCCCGTAAGTAAACGCAACTTTTTCGATTTTTTGCCTAACTTTAATCACCATTAGCCGATCTAAAATAATAAAAATTACAAAAAAAGACACGAAAATAATACTTAACGATTAATATATGAACTTTATTTCATGTTTTTATAAAACATTTAAGTGAATATATGTGAGTAAAAATTATAAACTTGTACCCACTCAACGTGGTTTTTGTTAAAAATTAATCCAGTAGTCTAAAAGTTAAGAGCTAAGGCGCGAGAGTGAAAAAACAAAATGATAACGATTCTGCCTAACTTACAAAGCGGAAGTCACGTGACAGTTTCGTACACCCTGGCAAATTTTGTATTGGTGCCCAAATTCTGTATTGACCCGGAAAATGACACTGTGTACCTGTGGTATGGATTAGCTATTGACCAATCAAAACACATGAAATTTATCTAAACGGTAATAAGATAAAATACGTTTTTCAACTATACACAGTGAATGAACACTGATTAATATTTTTAAAAGGAAAATTTAAATTTATCAAGAGTAATCAGTTTACCTCTTTTTCCCCCATGATTGCTGACAGCACCTGATGTCAATACAGACGGGCAATACGTCCATACCAGTTGATAGTGTGTAAAATATAAATGTCCTAATCAAGTGATTCTTAGTTAAAACAATTTATACACTCAGAATTATTTACAATTGTTCTGAATGTACTAGGTCTACTATTCACTACAGTAGGGTCACAAAATGCCGAATACCTTTTGGAATACGAATATAATAATTGAAAGGAAAAAAAACATTCTAGGAATAGGGGGCATGGAAGTCTTTAAAAATAAATGATTTGGCACGTGTGAGGTCATGTGACACCTAATGTTAATTCAGCTTCCTCCATTTTAAGTCAGTTTCTACATGCCATGTGGACCCGATATCAGTAATTTTGATGAATAAACAAAAACGACTTAGTAAAATTAATGGTTTTAGGGGGTTGTAAAGTGTTTTATTTAGATACTTATTTGTCTAAACTTTATTGTTAAGGCCAAAAAAAAAAAAAATTACTTGTTTCCTATTACATGCTGAAAAAATATAGGGTAGGTAGGTAGGAAAAACATTTTATTTATGGATATTAAATAAAGGTGTTGACTACCGGTATCCAAAATAACCTCTGCATGTATAGAAATGAATTATGCAAACCAACGAGACCATTCATCACAGTGTTTTCCCTAGAAATGAAGTAAGGCATGGTAAAGTGACGTTTTGGGGGCATATTTTATGTGCAGTTTTAAATATAAGGGCTTTTTTTTCATTATACAATTTTTAAAAGGACAAAAACCGTATGGCCATTTTATTTTCTATAGCTATTTCATAACTTAATTAAAAAAAGGAAATATGTAGTACTATCCACATAGGTGTGTTTAAAGGCTTCTTTTTAAATGGGCAACTTACAAATTTATAAAAGGCAAGGCATTTTGAGGGCATCATGGTGCTAACCTATCTGGGAGAGTACATACAAAAGACCCCTTGCTGTTTAATAATAGGCAGAAGGTTTACTCTCATACTAACACTTAACTTCTGTACTGGTCCAGGACAGACTTGGTTGAACCTTAATTGGATAGAAATCAGTAAATAAGTTGTAACAATTTCTTTTAAAGTGCTGTGCCAGACCATATACACTAAACTTTCAAATTCCACAATTAAATGCTTTCTTAATTCATTGCAATAATATTTTACACTGATATGCAAGTCAATAATTACGAAAATGCCCCATAAAAGTATTAAAACATCACTCCCGTAGAACACTGCCGGAAATTAACGACCGAGTAAAATTCTCGGTAAAAACATTTACCTGTAAATAGCCGTGACGTCACGAAGCCTACCATGAGATCACTTCCAGCGCAAGCGAAAGTTGGACCGACAGCGATTGCCAAGCTTGATCATGCGATTCATCTTTCGATGATGAATAGTGTAGTAATGACGACTGGACTAATATTTGTGCAACACAACAAATAATACCATATCAGTTTAAACCTGGAACATCTTCCGACGAACCACCGGCCTGACAAATGACGATGAAAATGATTGTGGAGACAGCTTACCACTAATTTACAACTTTTATTCTTGTTTTGTGTGCAAATTATTTTGCTACACTGTATGTTCTAATGCTTGTGATGTAGTAGAAAAGACGATAAATAACTCTTGAATTCTACGAGTCAAGTGGACCCGATATCGGTAATTTTAAGAAATAAACAAAAACAACTTTTAGTCCGTCCCATCCCTCTATGAAGATGTTGTTTTTTGTGTGAATAATTTCACTTTAGTTTGACGTGAAAAAAAAGAAGAGTAAAAGTGTTTTGGAAATAACAAAACAATACTATTTTTTGTGTGCAGCTGTGAAAACAGTCTGCTCAGAAATAAATAACTTATTTTAATTTTAAAAAATAAATAAAAACGACTTTCCGTCCCATCCATCCGTCTATGAAGATGATTTTTGTGTGAATAATTTCAGTTTAGTTTGACGTAAAAAAAAGAAGAGTAAAAGTGTTTTGGAAATAACAAAACAATACTGTTTTTTTGTGTGCAGTTGTGAAAACAGTCTGCTCAGAAATAAATAACTTATAGCACATTCCATAGTATGAAAAAAGGTTTTCTGTGTGGGAGGTATAGTAAAATTAATTTAATGTATTTATAGTCTGTTTTACAGGGAACACCTTTTTTCATACTATGGAATTTACAAGTCATTTATTTCTGAGCCGATTGTTTTCTAAGATGCATACAAAATTAGCTTCTTCTTTTTTCTTTTTCTTTAAAAAAAAAAAACCCCTATATTTTTGTAGGATGGGACGGACTAGGCTATAGATACTTACTTGTCTGTACTTTATTGTTTTAATGTTCTCGAACTGTAAAGAAAAATCTGACAAATGAACGAGATGCAAACGACAACAAATCGGATCTCGATGATTGCACGAACCGTGCATGAGAAAACAAACTGACCGGAGTTAAAAGCATAACGCAATTTGGGACATAGACGATATGCATCCCAAGGTCGTTTCGGTGTGGATGGCGTCGGCTTGTTGTCATTTGTTTTGTGTCGCAGAAAAATTGTTGGTACAGCATCTTTTTTAAAAGCCATAACACATGGTATTCCCATATCTCGCTAAAGCCGACAAGCCAGTTCAGATGAATCGAAACTATAGTGTCTGCTGTCACAACGGTCTCCGGTATTTTCTTCCTGTCCAGTATTTCCACGTTGTTTTAATCAAATTCACACACAGCTTTCTCACAGCAACATTACTAGGAAATGCGCGAAGACTAAATTTATCGGCTTTTGTATTGCTACAGCCGCCAACAACACGCCGTTAACCATAATAAACACAAAAGAAGCAATGGACAATGGCGCTGACTATCGAAAGGAGTTCCCTTTGTGACGTCACGGATCAAATCTTACGGAAATTCCCGAAACGAATTCAGCTGGTTCTGTTTTTCAGGGGAATATTTTTAAATGAATAATATACCGGTATATAATTTTAAAACTTTTTTTTCTTCTAATTTTCTAATCATATTAAATAATATCTTGATTGATATGGCTCAATACATCATACATCTGGCACAGCACTTTAATGAAAACTGAAATGAAGGGTTCTATATTTATCTGTCCAACAATAACATTTAAAAAAAAAATGTTATGAATATTATCTTTCCTAGTGTATCTAAGAAATGGTAGTTACCAATTTTATAATTTGCAATGTTAGTTTTATTCTGTATGCATCCAGTATTAAAGTACACACTTGGTTTGAAGCAATCAATTGGTCCAATGAATAGAAATGCAGTACAAATGCTCAGGATGCTCAAACGGATGTTGAAAAGTAAAGTTTGTTTTATTTAGTGACACCACTAGAGCACATTGATTTTTATCTTTAATATCATCGGCTATTGGACGTTAAACACATGGTCATTCTGACACTGTTTTTAGAGGAAACCCGCGAAGTTCCCAGTGACCACTTACAAAAAAAATAACGAAACGCATCGAGATCTTACTGACATATTTAATCATTTGATTTGGCAGTAAACTCCATCAGTATCAGTAAACATCCCTCCCCTAGTTTATCAGAAGGTCACTAAATTTCTACACGGCCAGTTTGTCGCTGGAGTAAATCATTAAATATAGTTATTATTAATCGGAACACCTCGCTACGCTAGATGTAGAGTAAACTTAGTTTGTTGATTATTAGGATATTAATGTAACGTGTTACAGTGTATTATTAACCTTCTGACTACTGCAGGCGAGATATCTCGCCCGACGTCACAGTCAGTCGATATACTGTACACTGTATACAGTGCATTCCCCAATTTATATTTCCCGCCGTTTTGCACATGACACTCACCGGAAACGGAAATATAATTAAAGAAAAAAGATTTGTTTTCAAAATGGTGGATTTTGTTTTGATTTTTTCAATTGAAAATACCTTGAAATTTTGAGTTCAAAAAGTGGTTTTCAGCAAGTATTTTCGCTTGACAACAATGGCGGCACGTCGCGGTCATTTTTGGGAATCGATAGCTGATTGTGACAGCTAATTTGATAATAAATTTGATCGTTTTACCAACAACGAAAATTACCAAATATTGCAATATGAATCGTAGTTCGGGTTTTAAAAAAAATTCTGGTCAGAAAACCACTGTTATCGGGAATAATGGACATAAATACTGGACAGCTGGCCACAAATGCCCGTAAGTAAATGCAACTTTTTAGATTTTTTGCCTAATTTTAATCACCATTAGCCGATCTAAAATAATAATAAAAATAAAAAAAGACACGAAAATAATACTTACTGATTCATATATGAACTTTATTTCATGTATTTATAAAACATTTAAGTGAATATATGTGAGTAAAAATTATAAACTTGTACCCACTCAACGTGGTTTTTGTTAAAAATTAATCCAGTAGTCTAAAGGTTAAAGGGTTCTTTTTACATGGGCAACTTATAAATTTATAAAAGGCAAGGCATTTTGATTTTGAGGGCAACATGGTGCTAACCTATCTGTGGGTGAGTACATACAAAAGACCCCTTGCTGTTTAATAATAGGCAGGTTTACTCTCATACTAACACTTAACTTCTGTACTGGTCCAGGGCAGACTTGGTTGAACCTTAATTGGATAGAAACCAGTAAATAAGTTATAACAATTTCTTTCAATGAAAACTGAAAAGAAGGGTTCTATATTTATCTGTCCAATAATAACATTGAAAAAAAATGATCCTAGTGTATCTAAGAAATGGTAGACTTGCCAATTTTATAATTTGCAATGTTAGTTTTATTCTGTATGCATCCAGTATTAAAGTACATACTTGGTTTGAAGCAATCAATTGGTCCAATGAATAGAAATGCAGTACAAATGCTCAGGATGCTCAAACTAATGTTGAAAATAAAGTTTGTTTTATTTAACGATGCCACTAGAGCACATTGATTTTTATCTTTAATATCATCGGCTATTGGACGTCAAACACGTGGTCATTCTGACATTGTTTTTAGAGGAAACCCGCGAAGTTCCCAGTGACCACTTACTAAAAATAACGAAACGCATCAAGATCTTACTGACGTATTTAATCATTTGATTTGGCAGTAAACTCCATCAGTATCGGTAAACATTCCCTCCCCTAGTTTATCAGAAGGTCACTAAATTTCTACAAGGCCAGTTTGTCACTGGAGTAAATCATTAGATATAGTTATTATTATTATTAATCGGAACACCTCGCTACGCTAGATGTAGAGTAAATCGGAAAAGATCGCATATATTCGTGAAAACAATTTTCCGACTCTTTGCTCGATATCTCACGAAAGTTACCGAACTTCAATTTGAAGGGAAGTAACTCCATCAATCAATTGTTAGAAGAAAACATTTCGTGGCTAACTGGTCGCCAATAAAACTAAATTTGTGACAGTAAAACCACCGATATACATCCGCAAATTGGAAAACACAGTAGGGTTATCCCCTAAATGAAACCAAATTAGTGCTTGTGATAGTTTTGGAATGTTTTCGTGGAAATAGTTGTTATATTAAAAACACTTTTTTTGGATATACAAAAAAAGTTTTATGGTCGGCAGGTTCAAATTAGGGTCAGTCGGGTAACCGGAAACAAACAATATTTTATGTCAATTGTGAAGAAAAATCTCACAAATGAACCGACAAGCTTGTTTGTTCAAATAAACTTAAGACGTCATGTGAGCCAGTTCGAGTGTGATGTACTAACACAATGAGCAGATCAGTGTCTTCTTCAGTCATTGCAGTAACATTTCTTTTTGTACACTCTGACGATCTGTAAGTCAGTATCAACTTTTGCATAAATGATTGTGCATGTATTTTCCAAAGAACTGCCAAGGGCACAAATGAAACGCTGCTTGTTCTCTTTGGTAAAAAATGCTCTTTTGTAGATCTGAGAATCATATCGGGCATAAAATTAACAGCATTCGCTTTCCATACCTTGGCACGCCTTAGGTGGATCATGTATTTTGTTGTGGGTCTTGGCATATATCTGCCAATCACAACAACAACTTTAGGATAGTATTCAGTCGTTGACGTAAGGAGCCTTCATCAATTACTACTAGTAACTGTACATCATTTTGTACTGATGGACTGAGAGCGTTACCATTGACAAGAACAAGTTTCCAAAGCTCATTTGCCAGTGCTGCCTTATTTTATGTCATCAGAGATGCTGTTGTTCTGAAAAGTTGCAAAAAAAGTTGCTGGTCGACTGATTGTGGCCTGCCATCCACGTTACAGACATGCTTTTCCCCAGCGTCTGGACTTCCTTTTTTTTTTTCCAGGGGAATCTCTGCTGCTGTTTGGCTTTAAGACTTTTAAGACCGACTGTCTTTGCCATGCTAACGTTGACAAGTGAATTTTCGATAACACCAACAGCAATGTTTCTACGGGTGGGACCGTCAGCAAATTGATTTCTTTCCCAAAGGTAGGATGTAATTACAATCATATCCTCTGTGTCCTTTGCCGTTTGTGTGCATCCCAACTCTATGTGCTGATTGCTTGTAAGTCGCCGATTTCCAGTGACTTCCTACATGACATTGTTTATATCAGCACATGCTGGCATGGAAAGCACTCACTTTGCATGTTGCGATTCGGTTATCCCTGTCCCTTGAATGAGGCCACCTGCTCTTTTACACAGCTCATCAGGATCTGCTCAGTAGTAGTCTGGTGAAATGCCATCCTAGTATATGTTGCTTCGTCTCACGACATGGTGTCCATCTGTGAAGCTTTTATCAACAACCTGGTTGGTTTTGTCAAGTTTGGTCATCTGTTGCAAGAACAGATAGTGGAGTTTCTGTAAATTGTGTCCAGCTACAGCAAGATATGGGAGTATTTTATGTACAGCTGACCGGTGAAGGAACCAGCCTCCGGAAAGCATTTTATTATATCAACCATAGACATATATTGAAGCCATAGTTCACTAGTTCTTTCAGTCAGTGTCAGTTTCGTTTCATGCAGCTTTCTGCTGATTCTGGTGAGATGGTCATTGTTTTTTCACAGAGCCATGTGACAGTTCACCTTTCAACAGTTTGTGGTGCAAGGAAAAGTGAGATTACTTCAAGATCTTCCCTGTTCTCGAATTCACTCGCTACACACAATTATATCCTTTTCAAATATGAGGGAACTCAAGTTTGGGAACTGCTGCCAGCTCTACTTGACAGTCAGTCTCCTGGTCAGTGTTTTAGAGTCTTTTTCCTCTAGTAGTCTTCCCATCTGCATTGATGGTCTTTTCGCACAGTGCACACAGCTCCATGGTCTTTTAGAATTATGTCCCTGAAAAACTAAATGTACGGTTAACATGTATGCAGGTTAAATTTAACATGAATGTGTACGTGGGCCTTCAACGACGCCCCATTATAACATTTCGTAACATTACGAGCAACTCCTCTAAAGTGGTGTGTGTGTTGTATTATTATTAAATGACAGACAAAAGAACAAATACTCTGCATTGACTTTATGAATAAAATAATTTGTACATTGGTACAGGTTTTTTTTCCCCCCATAACGTTAGTCAATTCTTTGCAACACCCCGTACCTACCCCTTAACATTTCGTAATTGTTGAACAGCCCATGTTCTTTTAAGAAATTAGTTCTTCAAAAGTAACAATCACACACTGAGTAACAAAATGAGTTGAATTATCGAACAAAACAAAGAAATTGTTAATAACAAATTGTGCAAAAATAACTTATTAATAAAAAAGCAAATGATAATAACAATAATACTTTGACCCATTTGGTCAGCCATACATTTCCAGCTCACAAACCACGGTTAGTTTATTAATTATTATACACGTTCAGTTGCTCTGTGTTAAATTTGACGGATGGTACAATATTTTAAAAATATCTGAAATAAAATTTGAACATATTATCTCTGCATTTATAAAAAAAACTAAAATATTCAGATAGGGTTGATGTCTGTACAGTGGGGTTGGAGCTGCTGATTAATTTACAAAGGGTGAAAGTAATCTAAAAAGCTGCATCCCATTAGCAGTTTGCATTCGAATGACACCACTATTTGTATGACATTACCTTTGCATATCCCAACAAATAATAATAGTCTAAGCCGCATGACACTTCCATTTTCACAATGCTGGAATTGTTTTGTTTGATGATTATGAATGCATTCGACTGTTTGAAGAAAATATTGTAAAATACTGTTTTTACCATGTACCAAAGATAGATCTAAAGTGAAAGTATACAAAACAATACAGTCAAATCCGCTTATTTGGATGTGCCTCGTGCAACAAAAATATATTCAAATAAGCGGCATATTCAATAAACCGAAGGTACAGTTTCGACATACGATATACCCAATTAAGACCTCGTTGATTTATGCAAACCCTAATTACGATTCTCCCAATTTGGGCCTCATGACATGTGGAATTTTCGTCAAAAACCGGTAAGTATTTTGTGTTAATAAAATACCGATTCCAAGTTCCATATTGTGACTCTGTTGCCATTATCAAGTTTGTCTATAAACTTGATAAATACAAGAGACAACAGTTAATGCCGTTTGTACGCCTAGAAGCAGAAGTGACTAAACATCTAATGACCCAGATAAAACCACCGGAAGCTCAATTAGACTGGCCACAGTCAAATAATTAAAAGGCCGTTATTAACTTCTTGATAATTAAATGGCCATTATTAACTTCTTTGTACATTTGTAAATCAAGTCTATCTGACTATTATCTGTGTGCATTTGTAACTGATTTGACAGGTAAACTAGACTGGCCAAAGTCAAATAAGTGAAAGGCCGTTATTCAATGTAACAGAAGGAAAAACACAAACACAAACGCTAATATTGGGCCCGATATTGGAATGTCTTTTTGTCTGGCGACGGAAAACCATTCTGATAAGGCCTTCTCCACATTGGCTGCTTTTCCTGTTCTCTGTCTTTTTCGTTCTGGGTTAGCATTGGCTAGATACTGGGCACATATCTCGTCGTATTTCTGAGCCAAAGATAAATCGTTTCCTTTCCGTTTATTTGCCATGTTGACATTGTGAAAAAAAAAGAGTTCTTGTCAATATTTATAGCCAAAAGATGATTAATCCAACTTGCTAAGAAAATCTCCTAAACTTACCTTTTGTCGGCATTTAACAATTTAAACAATAATCACCATAATCGGTCACCCCAAATGGGGCCTCACATTGTGAGCTGCAGAGGAAAAATCACGTGATCAAAAGATCCCGCTAAAAATAACACTAGTAGCAAACGGCTTTTGTTTGTTACTGTCACCGACAATTCATAGAGAAAAATATCTGACAAGTGTTTATTTATGGATTAAACATACACTGCTTCAAAAGTGGCCGACATGAGATTAAGGGATGCCTGCTTACGAAACGCACATGGCCGCCAACAAGGTGGGAATGACCGACTTTGATCCTTGATTGTCCTGCATTGTCTCGGCCATTGGGTCACATTTGAGATGAATCTCAGAGTTCATGGATTAATTACGATGTAATTAGGAAATGTATTGATTAATAACGAGTCATCCGAAATAATTTAAGAAACAAGAAAACAAGTTTGTTGTAAGTCTTTTTCCTTTTTTTAAACAATGAAATTAAATAAAATTAAAAGTATTCATTTTTGCATGTACAATAGTATGGTATTACGTACGATCATAAATTAAAAAAAAACACATCAAGTAACACAAACTTTCCTATGTTTTACGTGCAATTGCCATTCGGCAAGGATAATTTTATATTCAAATATCCGAAAACACGTTAAAAAACACATCCAATTAACCGTTGGATTTTGTATTGTCATAATGGCAAATGGTTCCGTGCAGGACAAACATATTCAAATATCCGAAATATTCAATAATCCGACATCCAATTAAGTGGATTTGACTGTATATGATATTTATTGTGTAGGAAGCTGAAACGACAGTGCCCAAATGTCTTGTCCTCGATCGTCAATAATAATAAAATAAAATTTAAAAATCATCTGCAGTGGGTGTAAAATCCCTTAGACATGAACACAGGTAAACCATGCAAAACATAATGACATAAAGAACACTTACCAGTATTTTAACGAAAACAGCTTCAAATCAAACAAGTGCGCTCTCGAATCTTCATTGGAATCAGGTCAGTTTCCGGTAAAACAAACGGGAAATTGTATGGCCACGTGGTGTCACAATAGCAAAATTCTTTGTTTTTAAATCAAAATTGTATGATTATGCAGAGACTGATAATTCTAACTCTGGATATGCACTAACCAATGGTCACTTTATCATATCCATACAAATATGTTTGTGTTCCTTTTACTTTTACCCTATTGTTTCTGTGGCCTAGGCTGTTAATCTAGCAACGTCATAACATGTTATGATATAAAAGCAAACGTAATGATGTCATATTCATTTTTTAAATTAGTTTTTGTTTGTTTGTATATACCACTAAAGATAATTGATTTTATATTAATTATGTCACATACTTTTTAGGCTTTCACCCCTCTTGAAGAGTTCCATAAAAAAGCAAAATGGCAGACGACAGAAAACTGCATGTATTTTGCCCTATGCTATCTCGGCAAAGTCGATACTGGCGACATTACAGTCTCATATGTGAAATCTGTGTCACTGTAATGGTTTTTTCACAACTTGTGTGTGGACAAAATGTGGGGGAAATGTAACGGTAATTAAAGGTAGGAGAGTAATTTTTTGTAGTTGTTAACATTTTGGTTCCGGCAGTAGGCTATTTCAAATGTCTCTTCACAGTCCGTAGCGCCACCTGTTTATAACTATATGAAAACGAGGCTGGGTGCTGGAAAAAACCCATGTTTAGATGATCTATTAGTGCCATCACACAATAAAATAATTATATTTTCCAACGTTTAAAATCAAGTTTAATAAAATCAACTTTAAACTTGGAAAGATCAACTTTAATCTTGGAAAAATCAACTTTAATTAAATTAATATATTTAATAACAACTAGAAAGAACTATCACACTATTGTAACAAGGACACGTACCTTTAATATATTAATTAACAAACTATGTTTAGATAAAAATATCACACAATTAAATAGGACCACATGCCTCAATCTGATTAAAATTAGCTCTATTGGTCTACCAGTAGATCTAACAGCGTTGCGTGTACTCCCATGTCCAGGTGACATTTCATCTACAAATAACACTTTAAATATCGACCAATTACACATCGCCTTTTATAGCGTTATTCGGGAGCATAAAATTATAAAAATATCGGGCGATATTATTACACACTTGTAACTTCTGAATTAATTGGCACACTATTTATTTAAAACCATTTGTAACCACGCAAGAAATAAAACTTAGATGGTTCCAATATAGAATACTTCATAGAATATTAACTACTAATAGTTTCGCATATAAATTAAAATTAATTGACAGTGAAACCTGTACGTTTTGTCATGAAGGAAAAGAATCTATAGTGCATTTATTTTGGGAATGTAAAATTGTTCAGAACTTTAGGAATGATTATTTAAATTGGTTATCAAACTCATGTAAGCATATATGTAATTTAAAGCTTTCTCTTGAGCTAGTGATATTTGGATGTAAAGATAATATTAAAACAGATGTTTTTGACCTGCTACTATTATTAGCTAAATATTTTATATATAAATGTAAAGTGCAAAGCGTCCAATTAAATATTATACACTTCCAAAACGAAGCTAAACAAAGATATAAAGTAGAAAAATGTAATTATCTTAGTAAGAACAATCTTAATAAATTCTTCACCAAGTGGTCAGTGTATTATTCTCTTTGAACAGACCAAATTTTTGTAACTTTCCTTGTGCATCGTCTTGTTCCCAGCGGTCCACGCATTAATAATGTAGATGCAGACACATGTATATATGTATGTGTGCGTGTGTATATATATATATATATATATATATATATATATATATATAATATATATATATATGTATATATATATATATATATATATATATATGTATCATGTGCATATTTTAAATATTTATGTACGTCGTTCATAGAATGGAAAAGGATGACAGTGTGTTGTTTTTTGTGTGAGAGAAAGATAAATGGATAGCTACATTGATTAGATATGTAGTGAGAGAGAGAGAGGGAGGGAGGGAGGGATGGGGGGGGGGGCTGGTCTTGAAATAAATTTTATATTGAAATTAGTTTCCGGCATACTTCACCCGAATCATTTCATATACCCTCGGCATAATCCCGAATGTTTTCAAATTCTTTTCAGATCACTGGCATGATTTTGCAAGTACGGTTTTGATTGGTCGAATGAAAGGTCAACTGGACATAAGCTCCAATGGGGTGCTGTTAGATGCCCAGGTAATAGTAATTAACCAGTGGAGCTAATTTTAATTAGATTGCATATGCCTTTCAGTGTTCGAGATTAAATTTTTTGGCCAGTATGCCAGTTGG
>NC_054711.1:24830849-24855850 GCF_016097555.1 Gigantopelta aegis
CACGTCACGGTAATTTTCAGGGATCGATAGCTGATTGTAACAGCTAATTTGATAATAAATTTGAAAATTACCAAATATTGCAATATGAATCGTAGTTCGGGTTTAAAAAAAAAAATTCTGGTCAAAAAACAACTGTTATCGGGAATAATGGACATAAATACTGGACAGCTGGCCACAAATGCCCGTAAGTAAACGCAACTTTTTAGATTTTTTGCCTAATTTTAATCACCATTAGCCGATCTAAAATAATAAAAAATTACAAAAAAAGACACGAAAATAATACTTACCGATTCATATATGAACTTTATTTCATGTATTTATGAAACATTTAAGTGAATATATGTGAGTAAAAATTATAAACTTGTACCCACTCAACTGTGTATTTGTTAAAAATTAATCCAGTAGTCTAAAGGTTAACAATGAGGAAAATACTATTTTAATTACCTTGATTACAGTGTTGATATTTTTTTTATACGAAGCTATTCGGAATTATTCGGCAATACCTATATTTATTTATTAACAGTACCGGAACGTTATACAACTGCGTTTATTACTGATTCTTGATCAAATTTGAAAATTTCACCCAATGTAAACGCCTTACAGAAATCTATAATAGGCCTATTACAAAAACATACGCATATTTGTGTTTTAAATTGTATTAAGCAAGTTATTAACTTTTTTAACTCTATAAGATCTGTTGGTATAATATAAATTAGCCTACGGAATTCGACGAGAAGTTGTGATTGAAATAATAACTGGCTGACTTCGAGTCAACTACGCAAGTAACACACCTGCACGTTCGCAATCATCTGATCAAGTGCCCATATCCAAGGTCGAAAATGTTCAAGGCAGTTACGGTACTTTGTATTGATCACAGCTCTGGTGGAGTTCAATTTGTCAGTGACGATAACAACTGTGTTATGCACGTGGATACCCAAAAGTCGGTCTCGACCACCTTCCCTAATACCGTTCATGGATATAACCGAGATATTTCCGGCAATTTTCGCAAATAGATTTCATGGAAATGACCGAAAGGGCGCCATTGTTGTAAGTAGGATTATGGGATACAAAATGGATGCGCCCATAAGATAAAAGTTATCGTTTTCATATGGTGAACAGATTACGAAATGCATACGCAAAATTCAACAACTTGAGTCTGAATCTGGTAGACAACAGGATACTAGTATACGCAATACACAGTACTTGAAAAATATTAGCATGCACCGCGTGCACCCAGTTTTAAAAGTTACATGCACACGCAAAAATCGGCATGCACCGGTGCATGTACTAACACTGCATTTCGAGCCCTGATATATGCTATTATTTAAAGTTTTCAGCAAACACATTGCAGTAATTGGACTGATCTGTGATTGACCATGATCCTTTTTCAAATTAGGCATACTAAATCGTTCAATGTTTCATTATAGGTGGGGAGGGAGAAGGCTATTAAAAACTTCCAGCTTCAATCTCGGATGATACTAATATATATCACCAATGCAGTACAATACTTCTCATAACCAGTTGATCATAAAACTGAATTTCCCTCTGGTTACCTACTTCAGTTTATAACGTGGTCATTAACTGTTTTAAAATACATGTATAAAACCATTGGAGAGGATGGCTGTGATAGGTTAAGGTCTCCTTTAAACTAGGTTAAATAAAATGAAAAACAATTACAGTTATCATTTCAGTTATCTGCTCACTGTATATTGGTTCCTATATTATATAAAATATTGAAGAATGATCATGGAACAGTCAAAACAACTGCTAAATTGAGTGGGTGTTTGTGCAAATATCTGACATTTTTCACAGTCAGGCTGAAGCTGTTAGGGTTACCTCTGATATACTGGTGCATGGCGTCTAAGGAAGTAGGACTTCAGTGCTCATTTGACATATTTCTACCAATTCAGCTAGCACACAGCTACTAAATCCAGCTATATTATCCAGTTAATCACATAACACACATACACTGCCATTGCTGCTGTTTTTGATGGTGTCACTGGGTCTGCAATGCCGTGTGTGTGTTTTTTTTCAGTCAACACCCCTGTCATTTCAGTGTTAAAATTTGACCTTGTAACTTGTATTATTCAATAGCATAAAAGGAATACTGCATTGTGTTGTTTTTTAAAAGTCTTACTCCAAAGAACCAAATTCAACGACTGCATTGTCTGAATAAAAAGTGTTGGAACGGGATGGCTATACGGCCCAAAAAAAAGAAGTTTGTTTCAGGTAACATGGCCCAAAAAAGTAGGGTATGATTTTTTAATATTTTTTTTATTATTATTATTTTTATTTGTTTTAGTTCAAAGAAAGGTTACCCTACCTTAAATGTGTTTGCCAGAGAAAAACTCAGTCTCAAGATGAAAGACATGAAGGCAAGCTGTCTGAAAAATCTTAGTTTACTCTTTGCAGCCAGAGAGAAATAAAAACAATCTCACTGTCAATGTCAGTTTTAAGTTTCACATGCCATTTTCAAAAGACAGGAAAACTAAAAAAGTTCAAACTATTCCTTTCACCAATAAAAGTCAGTAGATGACTGCACAGAAACTTCACAGCTTTGTCCAGTTTTGTCAGAGGATGACTGCATAAATTTGTCCAAGTTGGTCAATAGATGTTTGCACAAAAAGTTCACAGATTTATCCAGTCAGTAGATGACTGCACAAAAACTTCACAGATTTGTCCAACTTGTATTGGAAATAACAAAACAATACTAATTTTGTGTGCAATTTACAAATCAATCGGCTTAGAAATGAATAACTTGTAGTAAATTTCATAGTAATAAAAAAGGCGTTCCTAGCCCGAGTACTCTGACTGTAAGAGAGCTAGACGGACATTTGGACATAAATAATGAGAGTGTGTTTATGTTCAAATGTCCGTCTAGCTCTCTTACAGTCAGAGTACTTGGGCTAAGGCGTTCCCTATGGGACAGACTTATAGTTTTAATGTTTATTAGCCTATTGAATGGACCCATGCTAAAATCACCCAAATTAATTTATTCCCAATTAACTGAAACACTGGAATAAATGTGAACTGTTTAATGGTAGTGGTTATTCTTGAATATTCCATTTATTTAATTATTACCCATGCTCAGCAGTTGATAAGCCTATCTACATCACTGGCGTAGGAAGGGGGTACTTTGTAGCAGCATCGATGGTTTATACATTAATTTTATACGTGTGTGTGCCCACCCAACCCACTTTTTGGTATCTTCCTACAGGCTACACCCGTGTATATTAACAAATTCTGGGTACTAGGCCTAAGCAGTAGCCAACAACGAAAATTATACCACGTCTTCTTCAAATGACCTTCACCTTTGCATGCGGAAAAAATGCGATGACTTGTAGTCTGCATGTGGTATCGAGAAATCTTTGTTTTGTTGAGATCGCACGTTGTTGTTTTTGGAAAATAAACCTACAATGTATGACTGGAGTTAGGATAATACAATATATTTTCCTCTTTAGGCCTACAGTATTTAGCAGTTGTAATAAAAGCTGTTTAATCGCCACACACGTTACTGTACTGTCATGCGAACTCGTGTGTCACCAATTATCGTGGTACCCAATAAGAGCACGTGTTAATGATTCCAATTTCAAACAAATTAGTTATGCTCATATCCATTCAACGTCCAGGCATGTCTAGTCTGGGTCCAGTCTCTAACAACGCCAGTGATTGGGTCCAGTGCACGGCGTAAGAAGGTACCAAAAAGTGGGGTGGGGTGAATAAAAACCATTGCTGCTACTACCACCACCCCACCCCCCAACCGCCCCACCACACACACACACCCCTCAACCTCCATTTAACATACACAATGACGTGTAAGAGTTATCCTACTTGAGTACTTCTGTCGTTTGCTTTGTTGATCCACGACCACAACTTCTCTGTGCGCTTCCCCCCCACCCCAGCAGAAAAAAAAGAGTTCATGGTCGGTGGCAAAATTTAAAGTCGGTCGGGTGACCAGAAACAAAGAATTTGTTTGTTTTTTGGCCTAAGGGTTGTTGGGAGGCCACCTTAAAACAAAATAAGTGCCTATTTTATTCCTATGATATACACATTGTCTTATTTTCCTGTATTATTATCTTTTTAATGGTTTTCTATTTCCATATTTAGTTTTTTGAGATGGCTCACTCTCTTGACCCCTGCAATATTCTCTTTTTGGGACATTAACTTTTATACAAAATTCCTATTTTCTTCCTAATTTGTGAGCAAAATTCCTATTTTAACCCTATTTTCAGGCAACAAAAATTCCTATTTTCCTAAAAAAAATTAACCCACCGCCTCACTTGACTACCTGATATAGTAACGGGGCATGTACCCACCATTTTGTTTTCCAGTAGCAGCAGTGATGGTTTATATATGTCCCCCACACCCCACCCCACACACTTTATGGCACCTTCCTATGCCACTGTAGGCCTTATGTATTGATCATTTTATGGACGAGCGATTGGGGTGTCAAAATGGTGTTCACGTTTACGAAAATGCCAGGCGCGTGTACAGGAATATTATATCAGCAGGGCATGATCTACACTACCAGGGCTCGAAACTCTCTAAAAAATATGGTGGCCCCAAAAATAATGGATGTTGGCAAATTATGGTAAGCAAACCACGAGCAAGATTTTAATGTGGAATTAAAAAAAAAAGTGTTTTATTTAACGACACACTCAACACATTTTAGTTACAGTTATATGGCGTCAGACAAATGGTTAAGGACCACACAGATTTTGAGAGGAAACCTGCTGTCGCACTACGTGGGCTACTCTTCCGATAGCACTTAGGGATCTTTTATTTACGCTTCCCACAGGCAGGATAGCACAAACCATGGCCTTTGTTGAACCAGTTATGGATCACTGGTCGGTGCAAGTGGTTTACACCTACCCACTGAGCCTTGCGGAGCACTCGCTCAGGGTTTGGAGTCGGTATCTGGATTAAAAATCCCATGCCTCGACTGGGATCCGAACCCAGTACCTACCAGCCTGTAGACCGATGGCCTGCCACGACGCTACCGAGGCCGGTTTAATGTGGAATAAATAGATGCAATACAAATATTAATAGTGGCTCATATGTTAGATCGCATAAATAATAATATTATTTGGGCAATCAATGCCATTATTTTTTAATATTCAAGTCGCCCAAACAGGACATTGGTCGCATTTGGCGACCTGGTCACAGGCCGTTTCGAGCCCTGACTACAGCGAGCGAAGTATATAGGGGGATCAAGTTATGCTTAACCTTCTGACTACTGCAGGCGAGATGTCTCGCCTGACGTCACGTCAGTCGATGTACTGTACACTGTATACAGTGCATTCCCCCAATTCATATTTCCCGCCGTTTTGCACATGACACTCACCAGAAACAGAAATATAATTAAAGAAAAAAGATTTTTTTTCAAAATGGTGGATTTTGTTTTGATTTTTTCAATTGAAAATACCTTGAAATTTTGAGTTCAAAAACAGGTGCAAACACCTACCCCCCAGCGAGAATTGGAGTCCCGCCCAAAAATGTATCATGCTTTTTTATTTCCTACTATAAGTATTTTAACGTTTTACCCTAACAGATGGCTGTATTAAATGCTAGTTTATTCGAAAACCATTATTGGAAGCCTGCCCTCTGATATTATTTGACTCATCTCTGTAGAAGCTCGTGGGAAGAGCAAATAAAAGATCCCTTGCTGCTAATCTGAAAGAGTAGCCCATGTAGTGGCGACAGTGGGTTTCCTCTCAAAATCTGTGTGGTCCTTAACCATGTGTCTGACGCCATATAACCGTAAATAAAATGCGTTGAGTGCGTCATTAAATAAAACATTTCTTTCTTTCTGCAGAAGCTCAAATATATTATTAATTTCGGCGTTCGAAAATTTCCGTAAATATGTTTTGGTCTAAAATGGTACATGTGTTACACGAATGATATTACAAGACGTCGTTATGGGTATATTCAATTGAGAACCACTGAACCAGTCTACCATGTAAGTAGGGCCTAATTGTGGCGCGCTATTTTGTCGACTCACAAACTATGACTATCGTGGGACGACCTAAAGAAAGAGCGAAGCAAAAAAATGTGCAGCCAAGAGCTGCCAAATGATGGTCGCTTTTCTTATGAAAAAGAAAAAAGTTATAATATAACTGGTCAATTAAAAATAACAAATTATTTTGATCAACTACGATCACCCGAAAAATAATAAAATGTCAGTTAAATATGACTAATGACTTTGTTGCATTCGGTGAATTGCTTTTTATATTGTTTAAAGATGATTTTATTTAACAGCTGACGCTGTCGAATGTGTTCTCAACTCAAACCGTGTTTGGCATATGATTGGTACTGGTACTGTAAATATGTTTAACATGTCATACATTTCATTCCATCTCGAATAAAGTCATTGATGGAACTTCGATTGCAATACCCTTGTCGAATTAACAATCAAGGGGGAGCAACTGACTTAAATATTATTCATGAAAGCGATTCTGATGCCGTAAATACACCAAATAGAAAATGAAAGCTATGCCCAATACCAAAATTTAAACATTGATGGGGTCATTTTTATTTTTACCAAGCGCGCGTTTAGCGATTCAATTGTTATTTTTCTGGATTCCTGTTTTCACAAACTATATGAATCATTGTCTGTTAATAATAACATTATACTCATCATACAGCCCCTCGCACGCGTACAGCCTCCAATTTCTCTGGGGTGGGGTGGGCAGGCTGAGTTTTGCCCGAATTTAGAGGGTTTAAAAAAAAAAAAAAAAAAAAAAAAAAAAGCCTGAATTCTTGACACTGCACCCTGGACGAATGAGGATGGTAATGTTTTTCAACAAAATACTTGAAGATACATGTAAATTTCATGACCGATGTTTTCTACCTTGGACATGCATGATTAGATCAGACATGAAGTATATAATGGTGTATTTAGAAATGATCATAAAATAGTGTACGAGATGTACCCATTGTGTAAGCATGCACACGTTCCATATATTTACGTTTCTTTTACCCATACACATATGCAATGTACTCAGTTATGTAAATTATTCATCACGGCTGTAGCAAGGATTTCTTATTTGGGGGGGGGGGGGGGGGGGGCGCAACTGAGTAGTTAATAGTCTAAAATTCCTTAAACGGTTAAAGGGACAGACCCTAGTTTCAACGCGTGAAAATTAGCACTAAGTTTAGTTAATCTAAAAACCTGTAACATTTGGTTGAAGTTAGTTGAGTGAAACACGAGTCTGTGACTTTGAAATGGTGAAATACCCTCTAAAATAGACTAAAACTCGACTCCATAACTGTTACTTCTCAGACGCATGTGCGTTTTAAAAAATATGAGAAATGCATTTTGTGATATTAAAAAACCAGGACGACTAAAAACACTTCGAATGTACAGAAATTGATAATCTAAACCATAAAATCTAAGTAAAGTATGATTTTAGTTCTAAAAAACAGCTATAATAGTAAAAAATATGCCTTAGTGTTTAAAAAGTAGGGTATGTCCCTTTAAGAAGAGAATTTTCTTTAAGTTTCTAGGTGTTTTTTTTCTACACACACACACACACACACACAAACACACAAAAACACACACCCTTTAGCTACGACACTGCATCAATGTTAACGGTTTTACAGTCATGTAACAAGACAACATTTAATGTAGTTAAAGTTTACTACTGCTCTTGAAGTCTTATAATAAAAAAATGTACGCGCTACAACCTCAAAATACCTGAAATAAAATATTAAAAACTGATCACAAAAAGCTCCAGAATGCACCTCTAAGCATTTGCATTTAAAAATGTGCTGTGGATGCATGCCCCCGAACCCCCCTAGACCTCTCGCAACCCCTTGGAGTCTCAATTCGGATGCCTTTGGCACCCATGATATAAATTTAGTTCCACCTAGTATCTCAATAACCGCTGCAAATATAGCTGACTACGGGCCTGAAACATAGCACCTACCAGCATTAAGACCGGTGGCCTAACCACTGTACCATCGAGTCCGGTAATGTGTTCTAACACTAGTAATGACCTTCATAATGCATCGATGTAAACAAAATGTCGGTGATGTCATCCATACTTGTGATATTGCATTTGTTATAGCTATGTCGCATTTAAAATGTCATGCACACATTAATGAAAATAACTTGGTCAGTGCAGTTTAAATGTATTTAAAGGGACAGACCCTAGTTTTTAAACACTACAGCATATTTTTTCACTATTAGTCGTTTATGATCACTGAAATCAAACATTATTTATATTTTATCGTTTTAATTATCCATTTCCATAGAACCGAAGTATTTCTGGTCATCCTGTTGTTGCTAATACCGCAAAACGCATTTGCATATTTCTAAAAACGTACGTTCGTCTGAGAAGTAGCGGTTATTGATTAGAGTTCCAGTCTATTTTTTAAAGGATATTTCCCGGTTTTAAAGTCACAGACGTCACTCGGTTGTAACTTTATCCAAATGTGTTACAGTTTTGTAGATTTAACTAAACGTAGTGTCCATTTTTACGAGTTGAAACTAGGGTCTGCGCCTTTAATACAACAAAACTCTTATGTCATGATCAGAGAACATTTTGTTCAGTACCACACAATGAAAGTTTAGAGATAGCTACACAATTTTAAGGTATTAAACCGTAATTACTAATAATTTTTCAACTGACTAGAAATATTGCTAATCTAGATTTTAAAAAGAAAATGTTCTCTGATAATGAATGATCGTACATTGCAGTGAACAATGGTGTGTTGTCTTGCAGATAAGAGAGTCTGTCTATAAAAGGCAGTGGAGTGATGCAGACGAGATTCTTCATATTAGGAAGAGAAATTAATCACAAGATTCTTCATGATAGATAGGAAGAGAAATTCATCACACGATTCATCATGATAGCTGGGAAGAGAAATTCATCACACGATTCATCATGATAGCAGGGAATGAAATTCATCACACTATTCATCATGATAGCTGGTCAGAGAATTTCATCATAAGATTCATCATTATAGCTGGGAAGTGAAATTCATCATGATAGCTGGGAAGATAAATTCATCACAAGATTCATAATGATAGTTGGGAAGGTTAATTCATCACAAGATTCATCATCATAGCCGGAAAGTGAAACTGATCACACGATTCATCATGATAGCTGGGAAGAGAATTTCATCACAAGATTCATCATGATAGCTGGGAAGAGAATTTCATCACAAGATTCATCATGATAGCTGAGAAGAGAATTTCATCACAAGATTCATCATGATAGCTGGGCAGAGAATTTCATCACAAGATTCATCATCATAGCTGGGAAGAGAAATTCATCACAAGATTCATCATCATAGCTGGGAAGTACAAATTATCTAGTGACAATATTTTGTTTAGGTAGATAAATGCACAAATGTTCTTTACTTCACAATACTACCAGCACTTCACATAAACTGCACAGGTTTGTAGCCAAACAAGGACACCAAAGAATCATGTTCTGAAGACCATTGACCCCTCTTGTGACATCATTCCCAATAACTGTATCACAAATTAATCCACTTGCATAAAACAAGTTTCATTGTTAAAAGGGGGGATAAATTAAATCTCACGGGCTATACAAAACAATTCCAGGGGTATAATATAGATAATAATACATGAGTAGCCGTTAGGTACCATTTATCTAACAAGTTTTAAAATGTATCCAACGAGTAAAAGCGAGTGGGATATGTTTTTAAACAACGAGTTGTAAAATAAATGGTATCTGACAGACACTAATGTATTATTCTATTTCTTACATATCCTCAAAAATCAGGTTTTAAGCAAATTTTAACATCTTTTTTAACTAAAAGATATTTACAGCCCTAGTGCTTGTAGCTAACTTATTGTCAGGTAAACTATACATCACAGTGTAATCAGTTTCGACCGTGCTGTTTTTCATTGGATATATGACATTGATGACCTGGTCATCACCTAGGAGCACCCAGTAGTAGGTCTTGAAATTGTTAACAAAATGTACATCTGTTAACAAGTATGTGTTACCAAAAATATACGTTGTTTTCCCTTCCTATTTATTGCACAAGTTTATTTTGCTCAAGAACATACCAATCGATTACTACACGGTCTCGTGGTATATAATCTTGTGCAAAATAAACTAATGTTTCAAATATGATGTGACGTAATTTATAAATCATATCTGACGTCGGTAACATAAAGGCCTTACTCCAGTAAAGAATAAAAGGGAATTCCCCATTTAAATGTCCCGGTCCAGATCGCACATATGTGCAATACAAAATAAATTTATCACACGGCTTGAAAATGTCTTTATCTCTTTAGTAAGATTGAATAGGTGTGTACTAATATGTTAGAATTAACAAATATTTGATGTCCGATAGCCGATAATTAATAAATCAATGTGCTTACTCCAATTTGTTCAAATTCCCAATTGGTCGAGCTGCTAAAACAACAATAGATATGGTTCAATGGTCTTACTGACATGCATGTTGTTACCTTGGTCATTATAATGGACTGTTCCAGATTATTTGGAAACCGATATCGCTTAATGCATAAAGTATGCAAATATGATAAATATTGAAATAATCCATGTGTTGAATGTAGTGAATGTCTGTAATTAATTAAAAAAGAAGGTCTCCATCTAAAAACGTTTATTTCACAAAAACATTGGTAAATAAACCATTGTCTGTCTATAATCAAAACTTGTATAAACATGAAGAGGCCATGTTCATTACATACACAGGTAATCAAGTAGTGGTTATATAACGGACAAGTACTTGTTTTTTGACTAATTGGCATTTCGACTAATTGAGAATTCGACCAAATGGGACCTGCTCTAATGGTATTGCTAAACAAAACTAAATTTAACTTTTTATTATCTCAAGTTATTGAAATATCTTGAGCGACTTGACTACATTGTGTATATAGAATGCTCGACTTATCTCAACCTATTATATCAAGTTCTTGACTTTATATATCGAGCTATCAACTTATCTCGAGATCTCGACTTGTTATGTTGAGTGCACGACTTAATATCTTGTGCTTCGACTTGTATGTCAGGCTCTCGGCGTATTACCTCAAGCTCTCGAATCGTCATTGCATATTTTTTTCGTTTGCAATTCCAGGCTTCGAAATTCACGATGGCTACCACAGCAAATGTCATACAACCTTGTGTCTTTTCCGCGGTGCCTTAAAAAGATCAATCACTTTAAGGCTATTAGAATTCTCGTTTCGGCTGTACAGTCCTGAGCCAATAGCTTGGAAGCTATCTTAGTGCTACAAAATCGAAAGCCATCGTAGGCTATGACGTCATTATTGAGTGTACTGTAGTGACGTCATAGCCTAGGCTACGATGATTTTATGTTTTTATAGCGCTAAGATAGCTTCAAAAATCCCTAACCATCGTAGGGTATAACCTTACTATAGCACACGTCATAGTGACATCATGCCATCATGCCATCGTAGGCTATATGACTTTACTATATCTTCATATTTGCATGAACCAAAACATAATTGCAGTCAATTGTTAAATATATATATTTATGAAGAGTCCACGGGAATGACCTACAATGTCACTTTTCGTATTTTAAGATAAATGAATTTTAAAGCTTACATATCTGTAGTCATGTAATTGTGAAACATTTATACCTAAGCAAACAGGTTTTACCAACAGCCCTTAATGGGCTACCATAATTATAGGTTTTTATTTCATGAGTTACTGCGACCTTGACATACATGACCTTTTTAACATTGACTGTTTGGACATCACAGGTTATTCCATTGTATTTTATGTTTTTGATAATATGACGTCTGGTCCACAATGACTCAATCTAATGGACAATTACTCCACATTGTTTTCATTTCATTATTTACTACTTTCTATTTATTGACCAAATTTGCCAAAATATAGTGGTACAACAATTAATTCCAGTGAAAGTGAGGCGTAAAGCTATTACATGTTGAAAGTTCGCTTGTGTGACCTATTTTAACATAACGCCACTGAAATATACACAGCTAGCCTGGCGTTTCATATTAAATGCATATTTAATATGCATGCCGTGTGAGTGAGCATGTTATATTACTGGAGTTGTTTGCAGTTACAAAGTACATACTCTAAGTATGGGTTATAGCTGATAATCAACAAATATGTCAAAAGTGGACATTGTAGGTTCCTCCTGTGGATCCTTGATATATATATGTGTGTGTGTGCATGTGTGTCTCTGTGTGTCTCTGTCTCTCTCTCTCCACACACACTCCTCTGAAGGCCTGATGAAAGCTATGAACCTGCACTTGTTAGTCTTCCTACCTCTCAGTCTATCCATGCAGCGTACAGTTTTTACATAGATGACTCGTCTATAGATCTGTCCGAATCATTTCAACTTATTTCCTTGCTTATATCCAATTAAGGTTCAAGCATGCTGTCCTGGACACACACCTCAGCTATGTGGAATGTCTGTCCAGGACAGAGGGTTAGTTGTTAGTGAGAGAGAAGAGGGTGTAGTGGTCTTACACCTTACACCCACCGAGTCGTTAAAACTCGCTCTGGGTGGGACCTGTACCAGCCTGCGAACTCTGTACCCACCAGCCTTATGTCCAATGGCTTAACGATGTCCAAATCAATTTTCTTCAGGAACCTGCACTGTTTATCATTCTTCATTTAATTACATGGCATAGACACATCATCGCTGTTTCTGCCACAAAGAAATTTTTGGGTATGGCGCAATGGAATCATAGTCAACATGGGGTATGGGTGGCCTCCCCCAGAAAGAAAGTGGGTTAAGTTTAGTGTTAGGATTAAGAAAATCATACGGTAACGAGTCGTTAATTAAAAAAAAGAAGTCAACTTAAAAACATAAAATCTGCAAAAACATTTGAGTATGGTGCCATATCCGTTTTACCCTGTCAGAAATCCTGATCATATGGCTCAGGCATGGACATATTATTAGACTGGCATGGACGTATAGTATCTTTTCTTGCTTCATCCTTCTATTCAGGAGTAATTGATTCTGCATCTGTTAAACCAGCCTGATTTTTTCTTTGTTTTCTTTTTCAAAATACAAATTAATTTTATTATCCCCAGCACAATGACCATGTCACTGTTGGGGAGCCTTGACGTCATGGCCATACATTGACGATACAATATATACCTGTTGTATATTTATAGTGTGAATGATATAATATTATTTTACATCTAGACATAAATCATACTTAAATATACTACTCAAAAGAATTTAAGGGATCAGACGATATTTTCGACATTATTTTCTGAATGTCAATTATATTAGCTAGACCATAATGTCACGCATGGTATTGTTCCATTTTGACGAAAGTGGGTCTAAGCAACCCATAAATGAATTAAAATCCACTATCATTGACACTGTCGACTAGCTCTAATGGCGAAAACATGCTTACATTTGCACGTAAATTAGGGCGAAAGCGAAAGGTCTGCTAAGTGCCCATAACTTGCTTTTTCACAAAGCGCTTCATTTGCACGCTTTGCATGTGTATTCCATGTTCCCAATGCTGAATTTCCGTATAATTGGAGCTTGCGTTCGTGTACGGTGCACACTCCAAATTCGACAATGGTACGACGTCAACTGACTATCGAAGATCGAGGAAGGGCTATTGCTTGGCTTCAGGATGGCAATACGCAAAGAAATGTTGCTCTGAGACTTGGTGTCAGTCAGAGTGTCGTTGGCCGACTGTGGCAACGGTACCAAGCAACGAATTCTGTTCGAAATCGTCCACGTTCGGGAAGACCCCGAAGCACTACAAATAGAGAGGACCGCTACATCACCAATATGGCTCTACGTCAACGCACAACCACTGCACGCCGATTACGTGACAATCTGCGGACTGCGACTGGAACCCGAGTGTCTGATCAAACCATACGCAATCGTCTGAGAGCCAATAATCTACGCTGCCGTCGCCAGGCTGTTCGACCACCACTCCTACCACGTCACAGAACGGCCAGACGTCACTGGTGCACACTTCAGTGGGGTCGAGTGATGTTCACTGACGAGTCCAGGTTTAGTCTCCAGTTCAATGACGGTCGGGTTTGTGTGTACAGACGTCCTGGGGAGCGCTTCGCTGACGTTAACGTTAGACAACGTCACCGGTTCGGTGGTGGCAGCGTCATGGTGTGGGGCGGCATCTCTATTCACCACAGGACCCCCCTCTATGTGGTGGATGGCAATCTGAATGGAATCCGCTATCTGAATGAGATTATCCGGCCGTTGGTTCTCCCAGGCCTTCAGCAGATTGGCGGCGGGGCAGTTCTGCAGGATGACAATGCCAGACCCCACCGCGCCAGGGTGGTAACGGACTTCCTCAGACAACAAGGTATCACCAGGATGGATTGGCCAGCATATTCGCCTGACTTGGCCCCAATAGAGCACGCCTGGGACGAATTAGGCAGGAGAGTTCGGAATAACCATGCCCCTCCGGCCAACCTTCATGATCTGGGTCAACTTCTTATGGCAGAGTGGCAGGCCATTCCCCAAGAGTTCTTCAGACGTCTGATCAACAGCATGAGGCAACGATGTGTCGAGTGTATTCGCGCCAGGGGTGGATTCACACACTATTAAACGAATGTTCTAATGTGTAAAATCCATGTTTGACAACCTTCAACTTTGACAGCATGTCATGTGACTTTCTTGTATACAGTGACATTTATTTGTGGTTTTTTGTAAATATGGAACAATAAATTAAATTTTTGATGTAGTTAACATCATCAATGTAATATACTCTGAAACTTATTTGGTTATAAATTTTTGACCCTTAAATTCTTTTGAGTAGTATATATAAACAAATATTTATATTGTTGTTATATGATTTGGGGATTATAAACAAATACATAAATAAATAAAAATAAATAAATAAATAAATAAATAAATAGGAGAATGTAATTTTATACAGCAGGTCAGCAGTATCTCATACTCTATTTAATCATTAGAGTGGTATGGTGATACACATGTATCTTCATAGTCTGGCATGGCATACTCACACTTTTGCCAGTTCACATAGCATTCTTTCCATGTTCATCCTTCAAATATATATCCATACACATCTGAAGGTCTGTTTCTTTGGAGCAAGCTGATGCATGGCATGCAGCTATTCATACAGCCTTCTGATGTTATACTGTGATGAGTGCAGCCTCCTTCCATCCAAGTCCCATTTCCTCCAGGAGACTGCTTTATCTCTCATCACGCATCTGATGGTCTTCAGAGTCAGACTCTGGCACGGTCGTATCATCGGAGTCTAGCTTGGAAACACCACAATCACCTTCTGCCATTCAGATGCAATGATGTGCGGAGTCTGGCTCGGGCACACAATAATCACCTGCCTTTCGAAAGTCATATCGTGAAGGAAAATACTGAGCCGTGAGGAAATTAAACTCATCTTCAGTGAATGGATATGACTGGGCTAAGTACCTATCCTGATGGTTAGAACCATGCTGGACACCTACCACCTCACTGTCACTGCCACTATAGCTGCTTCCTGTCTGCTGGCTGATGGTGTGACTGCCAGTGCTGGTACCAGCTGCACTGTAGCTGGTTCCTGGCTGCTGGCTGATGATGTGACTCCCAGTACTGGTACCATGTTCCTCCAACTGCTGTAGATCCTGAAATTAATACGTCCCTAAATTAATGCAAGTGATGATGGGCAGACAAAAATTTGACATGAAATTAATTTCAGGATCTACAGTATTTGGGACCAATTTTATCTTACTTTCATGCGGGACATTTACCAACACACTGTGCTGGTTATAGGTTGTTCCTGGCAGCTGCCTGATGTTGTCACTGCCAGTGGTGGTACCACGTTCAGGTGAACACCTCCATCTGTTCAAACAGTCTGCCATGGAAATATCATCAGAGTCAGACTGACATGGGCATATCACCAGTTCGGCTCAGACATATCACCATGTGTCTGTTGACACTGAAATATTTCTATATTCATTGTTCATCCGACTCGTTCCTTGCATCTGCCACTAATGCATGTAGCTGGAAAATCAGCACCTTTTTTCTTAACATTCTTACTGTGCTGTGTCTAAAAAAAAAGATATACAGTACGAAACACCCAAACTGGGAATTATTATTTTATATCTCATCAAACACGTTACAAAATACTCGCAACGTTTCAACAGCTTCCCACTGTCTTCCTCAGGGTATTGCAATTCTCAGTAACTACATAATGTCCATTCTAGTATACTTAGAAATGACTGATGCAATGACTATAAGGTTTACATGACGTAGAATAAAGAGAATATATATATATATATATATATATATATATATATATATATATATATATGCATTTATTTTTTCCCAACATAGTTTGATACCAAATAGCTGATGTATTTTTCGTGCTGGGGTGTTATTAGACATTCATTAATTTTCTCCAAGCCCTGCCTATGCAAGACAAACATATTCCATAACCTCATCCAATACAGAATTAATAAGACTCCTTCATATGTGTACTTTTCCTATCCCACGTAACTGCACATGATGGAGTCTTATAATCTATAAGCCATCAACCATGCAAAAGCTGGCTAATTCAGTCCAGTGAACAGGAATAATAGACTCCATCATATGTGGTCATGTTGAATAGAAAAAATACACCTGAGGTGGTGGAAATTTCGAAATGGAACGAGGCTTGCCAAGTCCCAATGTCGAAATTTCCACCACCGAGGGTGCACTTTTTCTATCCCACATGACTGCATATGATGGAGTCTTTTTCTCCCATCCATTTGATAAATACACTGTTATTTTACACGAACAAACAAAGATTGGTGAAAAAGTAACTTCTTTATTTGACCATTTTATCATAAATAAACTACATTATCATATTTTCCCCATTGGTTTCATGTGTCAAATACAATTTAACACTACACATTAACAAGACAGCTTTTATAATGAAGGTTTTAATAACATTATCAATATAAAACTAACCAACTTGCATTGATATGATGTCATATTACCAACACCATAATACTCCCCATGTTAAGTTCAATGATGTCATAGCCCATGGAAAACAGATTTATTCCGCATGTGCTGACATCATGGAATGGGTCTGTCTCGCATGGCTAGGATTGGGAGAATAATAGAATCTATCGCTGTTGTGAGGTATAGATAAGGCAATTCCAACCCGAGGGACAAAATGTTTTTTATGAGGGCTGAGGTTTACCAAGGCTCTTACAAAAACATTTTGTCCCGAGGGTTGGAATTGCCTTATCTATACCTCACAACGGTGATTGATTCTTTTTCTTGACCATTTAATTTCAGTAACAAAACATTAATTTTGTAAGTGACAGTTTGTTTATTGTAGAACGATTCGTAAACATTTTGCCTACAAACTCATTTAATCATATGCTGTGAAAATATAGTCCACCTCATGCAACGACATAAAAATGAAACACCTTACCAATAAATATAAAGTTGAAAATATTAATTTGTTTAAATATTTTTAAACCAATGATACAACGTGAAATGGCAAACAGAATTCTGAAAACCATGAGTTATCGTGTCAGTCGTTGTAAAGCATGAGTTGTAACGTCACGCATATGTAAAAATCATTTAGCCCTCGGGTCAGACAGATTTTTTTAGCACCATGCAAAAGCTGGATAACCGTGTCCAGTGAACAAGAAAAAAGAATCTATCAGGAGTGGCTGTTGAAGACGGGGAAATCCCAACCCGAGCAATACAACTGTTTGTTTGAAACGAGCCTTGGCAGCATTATCTCATATCTGGCTTGGGCATACAATAATCACCTTTTACCTTTTGGAAGTCACATCGTGTAGGAAAGCCAGGAAGAAATTCAAATCCTTTTCGGTGAATGGATATGACTGGGCTAAGTACCTATCCTGATGGTTAGAACCATGTGGGACATCTACCACCTCACTGTCACTGTCACTGTAGCTGGTTCCTGTCTGCTGGCTGATGGTGTGACTGCCAGTGCTGGTACCAGCTACATTTTAACTGGTTCCTGGCTGATGGCTGATGATGTGACTCCCAGTGCTGGTACCTCCAACTGCTGAGACAGCTGTGACCTGGTGGGTTCAGACTGGTTCCATGGATCTAACATTACTTGTCTGTGACAGCAACTCAGCACCTGCACCTGGTCCTACACTTGATTCTGTATATGTACTGCGCTGGGTCTAAAATAAACATATTCATCTCATACTCTATTTCATCATTAGAGTGATATGGTCATATTATCATAGTCTGGCATGACATACTCACACTTTTGCAAGTTATCATGGCATTCTTTCCATGTTCATCCTTCTATTTAGGACCAAGTTGATCTTACGTTCAGTGTAAACAAACAAACATATACATACACCTCCTAAGGCCTCTTTAGTTGCGGGGCCTCTTTAGTTGCGAGAAGTTGATACATGGCATAAACTTGCATCTATTCATGCAGAATACTGATTTTGTATTGTGATGAGATTGCAGACTCCTATCCAACTCCATTTCCTCCAGGAAGCCTGTGTATTCTCTCATCATGTATTTCATGTTCATCCGACACTGACAGTATGTCGGTATTATCCAGGGAAATATATATCTCTTTGCTGCTTTCCATTATCAGACACTGTCGGGGTCACATCTTCACAAATATATACATACACCTCTGAAGGCCTTTTTTAGTTGTGAGAAGTTGATACATGATACAGCATATATACTGAGTTTTTAAGTTGATGAGATTGTTGTCTCTTTCTGTTCAACTCCATTTCCTCCAGCAGCCTGTGTATTTTCTCATCATATATGTCATGTTCATCGGAGACTGACAGTACATTACTTGCGGGAGGTTGATACATGATACAGAGATGAGATCGTAGTCTCCTTCTACTAAGTATCCAACTCCATTCCTCCAGCACATCTGACCTTGAATCCTTCCATGTTAGTACTATCCTGGAAAGTATAGATTTCTTTCCTGCCTTTCATTATTGGATACTGTCAGAGTGACGTCTTCAAATATATATCCATACACCCCTGAAGATATGTGTTTTTGGAGCAAGTTGATGTATAACTTCATTGTAACAGCAACTCAGCACCTGCTTTTCCAGCTGTATTAGAAGTCCCAACTGTGTTTTCTGTTAACATAACTGTCTGGTCCTGACAAATCAGCACTTGATTCTGTACTGCGCTGGGTCTGAAATAAACAGAATTTGATGCATGGCATGCAGCTATTCATGCAGCCTTCTGATGTTATACTGTGATGAGTGTTAGCCTCCTTCCATCCAACTCCATTTCCTCCAGGAGACTGCTTGATCTCTCATCACGCATCTGATGGTCTTCAGAGTCAGACTCTGGCAGGGTCGTATCATCAGACTCCCAGTGATGGTACCAGGTTCCTCCAACTGCTGAGACAGCTGTGGCCTGATGGGTTCCAGCACAATCATTGCCTGGAAGTTTTTGATGGAAGTTCCGATAAGTTCTGTAAGAGTAATCTATCAATGATTGCTAAGTGTTGTCTGTTGATCCAATACTGTTTGTGGTGCCGAGTTGCTTTTCCAGGTGTTGAAGTAGTCCATGAAGGTAGAAGAGATCCATGGCTACCATGGACAGTCCCCATTCCAAGAGAGCTTTCAGCATAGGTTTAAAACTACAAGACTGAGAAGAAGTAAGGAAATGTTTTATTTAACGACACACTCAACACATTTCATTTATGGTTATATGGCTTCAGACATATGATTAAGAACCACACAGATATTGATGGAGGAATTCCACTGTTGCCACTTCATGGGCTACTCTTCAAAGCGAGGCATTTTGTAATGCTCAGGTGTTCTTTTCTTGGCATCACGATGCCATCGTTGTATAAGTGTAGAGTGCATTGTGTGCCATTGTGGTGCTGAGTTGCTTTTCCATGAAGGTAGAATAGATCCATGGCTACCATGGACAGTCCAGAAAGGATAACGGTCAAAGAGGTTCCCTGTTCTCGGGGTGGTGTTTCTCGTTCCAGCCAGTCCTTTAGTCTAAACACTGCATTTTTGTTTTGTTCCAGTCTTGCTGTTTAAGAATATAGCTGTTTAAGAATATAGCTTCCTAAGTGGATCTCACACGTGTGTCCTATACTCTAAACACTGTATTTTTGTTTTGTTCCAGCCTTGCTGTTTAAGAATATAGCTTCCTAAATGGATCTCACACGCGTGTCCTTTACTCTAAACATTGGCTTCGTTGTTTGGATGTTTTAGCCTCATCAGTAAGTTGTGGTGCTGAGTTGCTTTTCCATGGATAGATCCATGGCTACCATGGACAGTCCAGAAAGGATAACGGTCAAAGAGGTTCCCTGTTCTCGGGGTGGTGTTTCTCGTTCCAGCCAGTCCTTTAGTCTAAACACTGTATTTTTGTTTTGTTCCAGTCTTGCTGTTTAAGAATATAGCTGTTTAAGAATATAGCTTCCTAAGTGGATCTCACACGTGTGTCCTATACTCTAAACACTGTATTTTTGTTTTGTTCCAGCCTTGCTGTTTAACCTTTAGACTACTGGATTCAATTTTTAACAAAAACCACGTTGAGTGGGTACAAGTTTATAATTTTTACTCACATATATTCACTTAAATGTTTGATAAATACATGAAATAAAGTTCATATATGAATTGGTAAGTATTATTTTCGTGTCTTTTTTTGTATTTTTATTATTTTAGAGGCTAATGCTGATTAAAATTAGGCTAAAAAATCACAAAAGTTGCGTTTACTTACGGGCATTTTTGTGGCCAGCCTTCCTGTTTATGTCCATTATTCCCGATACAGTGGATCTGACCAGAATTTTTTTTAAACCCTAAACTACGATTCATATTGCAATATTTGGTCCATTTTCGTTGTTGGTAAAACGATAGCTTTAATTATCTCATTAGCGTGTCCTTTACTATCGATCCCTGAAAATTTTGTTTTGTGCCGCCTTGTTGTTTAGCGAAAATACTTGCCGAAAACACACGTGTTTTGAACTCTAAAATTTCAAGGTATTTTCAATTGAAAAAATCAGAATATAAACTAAAAAACCACCATTTTGAAAAAAAATCTTTTTTTCTTTAATTATATTTCCGTTTCCGGTGAGTGTCGTGTGCAAAACGGCGGGAAATATGAATTGGGGAATGCACTGTATACAGTGTACAGTATTGCGACTGACGTGACGTCGGGCGAGATATCTCGCCTGCAGTAGTCAGAAAGGTTAAGGTCAAATATAGCTTCCTAAATGGATCTCACACGCGTGTCCTTTACTCTAAACATTGGCTTCGTTGTTTGGATGTTTTAGCCTCATCAGTAAGTTGTGGTGCTGAGTTGCTTTTCCATGGATAGATCCATGGCTACCATGGACAGTCCAGAAAGGATCATGGTCAAAGAGGTTCCCTGTTCTCGGGGTGGTGTTTCTCGTTCCAGCCAGTGCACCACGACTAGTATATCAAAGGCTGTGGTATGTACTATCCTGTCTTTAGTGATTATGCATATAAAAAACCCTTGCTGCTAATCGAAAAGTGTAGCCCATGAAGTAGCCACCATACTGACGACCGTGCTGAAGTGTGGCATACTATCTTGGAAAGTATGGATCTCTTTCCTGAATTTGATTATTGGGCACCGTCAGGGTGACGCCTCCAAATCCGTACACCTCTGAAGGCCTGTTTCTTTGGGGTAATGGTATGCATGGCATGCAGCTATACATGCAGCCTTCAGATGCTATACTGTGATGAGAGGGCAGGCTTCTTTCATCAAACTCCATTCCCTCCAGGGGCCTCTCACGCATCTGATGGTCTTCAGAGTCGGACTCTGGCACGGACATAACATCAGAGTCTAGCCTGTGAAAATCGTAATTTTCAGAGTCAGACTCTGGCACGGACGTATCATCAGAGTCTAGCCTGTGACAATCATAATTACAATCACCTTCTGCCCTTCGGATGCGATGAACTGAAGAGTGTGGAGGCACTGCAGCATATCGCGCGGGCACACAATAATCACCTTTTGCCTTTTGGAAGCCATATCGTGTAGGAAAAAACTCAGTGAGGAAGTAACTCAAGTCCTCGTTGGTGAATGGATATGACTGATACCTATTCTGATGGTTAGAACCATGTGGGACATCTACCACCTCACCGTCACTGTCACTATAGCTGCTTCCTGTCTGGCTGATGGTGTGACTGCCAGTGCCGGTACCAGCTACAGTGTAGCTGGTTCCTGGCTGCTGGCTGACGGTGTGACTGCCAGTGCCGGTACCAGCTACATTGTAGCTGGTTCCTGGCTGCTGGCTGACGGTGTGACTGCCAGTGCCGGTAC
Organism: Gigantopelta aegis; assembly: GCF_016097555.1. NCBI lineage: Eukaryota > Metazoa > Mollusca > Gastropoda > Neomphalida > Peltospiridae > Gigantopelta > Gigantopelta aegis. The sequence continues at coordinate 24,853,068 of NC_054711.1, forward strand.
CAGCTACATTGTAGCTGGTTCCTGGCTGCTGGCTGGTGGTATGACTCCCAGTGCTGGTACCAGGTTCCTCCAACTGCTGAGATAGCTGTGGCCTGGTGGGTTCCAGCACAATCATGGCCTGAAAGTTTTTTATGGAAGTCCCGACTGGTGCCATGGATCTAATGAAACTTGACGGCAACTCAGCACCTGCAACTGGTCCTGTCTTGCGCTGGGTCTAAAATAAACAGAATTTACATATATATACATTTATTATGTACATCGCCATGAATATATATATATATATAGATCTACAGAAACCTTAAATGTAATATTGGTGAAAAGTAATATTTTTACTATAATTGTTACAGTAAAAATATAGAAATCATATATATATTTTCTATTGCCACAACTTTGTATAGATGGAACAAGTTCCTGCTTCAATTACCTCCTGTGTAAACTATACAGTCTACTGAAGTCAATGTTTCATTTTTTTAGTTCGATGATTACCAATGCATCTGATCGTATTTCAAAAAAAAAGAGAAAAAAGATGAAATTGTACGAGAATTTGTTTTTGGTTTTGTTTAATGACACCACTAGAGCACATTTGGTTATTCTGAAATATAGTTTTAGAGAAGAAACCCGATTGTGTACGAAACCAAATTGCGGGGCACAATGTCCTGTAAATGACTTTAACTTTGATTCATGTTTTGTTATTGTTTGAGGAAAATTTTAATTTTCAGGTATGTTTTTACAGCAGTAATATTAAATAATTATTAAATTAACTGTCGTTAAATAACCCTTGCTGCTAATCGAAAAGAGTAGGCCATGAAGTGGCCACCATACTGACAACCGTGCCGAAGCATGGCATACTATCTTGGAAAGGCTGTGGTATGTACTATCCTGTCTTTGGTGATTATGCATATAAAAGAACCCTTGCTGTTTCTTTGGGGTAATGGTATGCATGGCATGCAGCTATACATGCAGCCTTCAGATGCTATACTGTGATGAGAGGGCAGGCTCCTTTCATAAAACTCCATTTCCTCCAGGAGCCTGCTTGATCGCTCATCACACATCTGATGGTTTTCAGAGTCGGATTCTGGTACGGTCGTATCATCAGAGTCTAGCTCGGAAAAAACACAATCACCTTCTGCCATTTGGATGCGATGGTGTGCAACATTTGGATGATGTGCAAAGTCTGGCTCGGGCACACAATAGTCACCTTTTGCCTTTTGGAAGATTGTATCGTGTAGGAAAAAACCAAGCCAGGAAAAAATTAAAGTCCTTCGTTGAATGGATATGACTGGGCTAAGTACCTATCCTGATGGTTAGAACCATGTGGGACATCTACCACCTCACTGTCACTGTCACTATAGCTGCTACCTGTCTGCTGGCTGATGGTGTGACTGCCAGTGCTGGTACCAGCTACATTGTAGCTGGTTCCTGGCTGCTGGCTGATGGTGCGACTCCCAGTGGCTGCTGGCTGGTGGTGTGACTCCCAGTGCTGGTACCAGGTTCCTCCAACTGCTGAGACGGCTGTTGCCTGGTGGGTTCCAGCACAATCGTGGCCTGGACATTTTTGATGGAAGTCCCGACTGGTGCCATGAATCTAATAAAGCTCGTCTCTGACGGCAACTCTGCACCTGGTACTGTGCTGCGCTGGGTCTAAAATAAACAGAATTTACGATTAGTATATATATGCATTTATTATGTACAAATCGCCATGAAAATATATATATATATATATATATATATATATATATATATATATATATATATACATATATAGATCTACAGAAACCTTAAAAGTGATATTGGTGAAAAGTAATATTTTTTATTGCCACAACTTTGTATTGATGGGAACTACAGTTCCTGCTTCAATTACCTCCCATGTCTATTGAGGTCAATATGTTTCATTTCTTTAGTTCGATGATTACCAATGCATCTGATTGTATTTAAAAAAAAAAAAAAACCCTGTTATTGGACATATAAAATTGATTGTGTACGAGTTTGTTTTTGTTTAATAACACCACTAGAGCACATTTTGGTTATTCTAACATACAGTCCTGAAGAGAAGAAACCCAATTGTGTACGAAACCAAATTGTGGGGCACAATGACCTGTAAATGACTCTGATTCATGTTTTGTTTGAGGTAAATCGCTTTATAATTGTCAGGTATGTTTTTACAGCAGTGATATTAAATAATTATTAAATTAACTGTCATTAAATAAAGGCTAATTTTGACTGAAATTCCCTTTTTAAAGTGCATAAGAATTCATATTTATAGACAATACTTTGGTTGGTGTGTAGTGTAGTGTAGTGTAGTGTAGCGTTTTTAACCACATATTTGGTATAGTACATCCTTCAACACTATCATAATAGCTAGACTAAAATGTACATACATATAAAAGTTACCATTACCATAAAACTATTTACTGTTGGTACAATACTGCTTTCAATAAAATCTAGACTGAACTCCATTACCGGTTCTCTTCAAGCTTATCACTTAATATAAATAATTTCCACTTAAAGCTAAAATATATACATGTACATAACTTTTTTTATTAGTGCAATTTTATGTCGTAATAAACCTTCAGACATGCAGGCCCTTTAATGACTCCATCTCAAATATAATTTATTTACACACTGTTTAGTCTTATCTGGTTGGTTTTCCTTTCCATATATAGATTCTAAAATTAACTTTTGATGTTCCAGTTTTAAATTAATGGCTGAAAACAAGTGAATTAATTATGCTATGGTCAGAGTACCAACTGTCACGATTGAGTTGGCCAATTCGACTATCTCAT